>NW_011494718.1:365927-366442 GCF_000754665.1 Bison bison bison
TCCTCTTTGCTTTCTGCCATAACTGTGGTGTCATCTGCATATCTGAGGTTATTGATATTTATCCCAGCAATCTTGATTCCAGGTTGTGCTTCATCCAGCCCAGCATTTCTCATGATGTACTCTGCATATAAGTTAAATCAGCAGGTTGACAATATACAGCCTTGATGTAATCCTTTCCCAATTAGGAACCAGTCCATTGTTCCATTTCTGGTTCTAACTGCTGCATGTCCCATCCAAGTACTAACGAGGTCTGACTCTGCTTAGCTTCTGAGATCAGGTATGTTAAGGGTGGCATGGCCATAGACTAACTGCTGCTTCTTGACCTGCATACAGATTTCTCAGGTAAGGTGGTCTGTTGTGATCCACACAGTGAAAGGCTTTAGCATAGTCAGTGAAGCAGAAGTAGATGATTTTTTAAAAATTCTTTTGCTTTTTCTATAATCCAATGGATGTTGACAATTTGATCTCTGGTTCTTCTGCCTTTTCTGATTCCAGCTTGAACATTTGGAACTTCT
>NW_011494718.1:366542-377031 GCF_000754665.1 Bison bison bison
CCAAAGAATAGCAAGGAGAGATAAGAAAGCCTTCCTTAGTGATCAATGCAAAGAAATAGAGGAAAACAAAAGAATGGGAAAGACTAGAGATCTCTTCAAGAAAGTTAGAGATAACGATAGAACATTAAATGAAAGATGGGCATAAAGGATAGAAACAGTATGGGCCTAACAGAAGCAGAAGATATTAAGAAGAGGTGGCAAGAATACACAGAAGAACTATACAAAAAAGATCTTAGTAACTCAGACAACCACGATCACTCACCTAGATCCAGACATCCTGGAGTGTGAAGTCAGTTGGGCCTTAGGAAGCATCACTGTGAACAAAGCTAGTGGAGTTGATGGAATTCCAGCTGAGCTATTTCAAATCCTGAAAGATGGTTCTGTGAATCTGCTGCACTCAATATGTCAACAAACTGACAGCTCAGCATTTTCCACAGGAGTGGAAAAGGTCAGTTTTCATTCCAATGCCAAAGAAAGGCAATCCCAAAGAATTTTCAAACTACCACACAATTTAAGAGGTAGATGTTCTTATTTTTCCAATTTTACTGAAGAGGAAATTAAGACACATAAAATTAAATGATTGATTCTAGGTTACAGAGCTAGAAGGGTTTCCCTGGTCTCTCAGCTGGTAAAGAATCCGCCTGTCATCCAGAAACCTGGGTTCAATCTCTGGGTTGGGAAGATCCCCTGGAGAAGGGAAAGACCACCCACTCCAGTATTCTGGCCTGGAGAATTCTAAGAACTGTATAGTCAGTGGGGTTGCAAAGAATCAGACAGGACTGGGGAACTTTCACTTTCACTTTCACTTTATATAGCTAGAAAGTGGCTAAGCAACTAGCCACTTTGGATTTGAATCCAAATAATCTGGATTTGAATCCAGATACTCTGGCTCTAGAGACTGTCTGCTTGGCCACTGTATTTCTTAAATTAGATTGCTAATTTTATTCTTAATGCTAATTCTGGATGTTTGCATGTCTGTCTTTTGTGATTATTAACAGGAACTTCACCTATTCAGTTAAAATTTCTTAGGAGAATCTTTGGCTTAGAAAAATCACATGTTAATGAATTGAAGACACCAAGAATAGGGAGAAGAAGTGTCTCCTTTTATCAGGCTGTCTGGACAAAGCTTAAATTCAGTCAGCCTAATTGTAAACTGTTATCACTCTCTTATGAAGAAAACCCTACAATTGGATACAGGAAAATCCTATGTGAAAGCTTGTTCCTAGGGCAGGTTTTACCACTGGTCTCAGAAGCCCAATTAAAATTGATCAAAACTGTGTGAAAAAGAAAATATAGCTTTAAAAAAAAGATTGAAGGGAAATACATGAATGCAGTGGCCTTTGGATGATAATACAATGTTTTTTGTTTGTTTTCTGTTTATTTTAAAAATTTTTTTCGAAAATTTTCTAAATAAAAAATATTATTCTAAAAAGAATGTTTATTTTTAAGTTTGAGAAGAAACATTAAAAGCAGAAGACTTAGATAAACAAAAAGAATTATAATCATACTGCTGTATGTGAAATTTTTGCCATTTTCTTCTAAATAAATGCATACATATGTCATACTTTACAATATATTTATTTGTGTTATTTCCTCCATTGTTTGATATTTAGATGGGTTCTGTTTTACATTTTATTTAACTAATATAGCCCCAAACTTATACATTTGTTTTTTTATAATCTGATTAGTTCCTCAGAATAAATTTCAAAAATGTAAATACTGGGTTAGTGAGTATATACTCTCTAAGCGAATAATGACTGACTGTCCTCCAGAAAAGTGGCTCCAGACAATTCTTTTACCCAGTGGTATGTTAGAATACATACCTGTTTCCTTACAGACACACGATGCTCCTTGGCATCTTTCTCAGCAAGACAAGCTAGACAAAATCAATAGATATTGTTTATATTTCTTTGATAACTGCTGAGATTCATGTGCATTTGTCATTTGTGTTTCTTCTTATGTGAATTGCCTGTCTTTGTCCTTTGCCCATTTTATTCACTGAATTGCTATTTTTTTTAATTTCATTTTGTTTTGATTTTTATTTACTGATTAAAAGAGTTATCTTTATTTAATATCTTGCCAAAGCTTTTACTGGTTGGTGAATTAATAATGTATGAAAATTCCTATTCACATGTACTTCATACATTGCATTTTAAAGAAAAGAAAAATTGCATAACTGAAAGACTCCTGGGGTATACTAGATGCCAAGGAGAAATGTGAACATGAAGAGACTCTCCCAGCTTAGCACCAAAGTTACAGGAAGAATCCTGATCTCATGATACTCTCAGGAATAAAAGTCTAGAATTCATTCTGGATGAGAACTATTCCCTCAGCCAGAGGGAGATTTCTCACCACCAGTTTCTTCATGAAATAAACTAGAGCTTGAGATCAAGCTTCCTAGCATATGCTTTCCAGCTCCTCTCTGTTGGTCAGGGTTACTCACCTCCCAGATCTCAGCTCAAGCACCACTTCCTTAAGGAAGTTTTCTCTGACCTTGCCCGCTAGGTCAAACTTCCCTTTTTATGTTCATAAGACAGTGTACTATTTTACAGCTTTCCACATGGTTGTAATTTTATCTGATTTTAGTGACCTGATTATTTGATTCATGTCTCTGTCACCAGAATGCATACTCCCTGAGGGAAGAAACTGTCTAATTTTGCAACCTTTCATTTCTGTCCACTTAGCTTGTCACACAGGAGATGCATGACTAAGATTTGTTGGGTAAATTGATCGCATATAAATATGCATTGTAAAGCATAATTAACATCCCTAGAGAGTGAATACTTTGACATTTTCATGAAGTATTGACTGTAAGAGACACTTCAGATATTATTAAATAGAAAAATATAAACTGGGAAGATCAAATTTACCAGCAAAATGTACATTCTGATGCCCTAACTGAGCAAAACAATTTTTTTCTCTCTATAGTTCTTAAGTAAACAAGGTTATTTTACATAGAATGCGTGTGTGTGTGCTCAGTTGCTAAGTCATGTCAGACTGTTTGCCACTCCATGGCCCATAGCCTCTCTGTCCATAGGATTTCCCAGGTAAGAATACAAGAGTGGGTTAAGTAGATGACTTTCCATTAAATTCACTGTAACTTTTTTAAAAGGCCATAGATTAGACACACAGAGGCCTAAGGTTTAAGAAAAAAAAAAATCTGTATCTATGCAGTCCAATATGATAATTACCAGCTACATATGACTATTGAACAATTTAAAGACAGCTAGTCAAAGTTGAGGCTCTATGTGCAAACTATCCACAGGATTTCAGAGACTTGGTATGAATAAAACAGTGAAAAAATTTAAATAATTTTATACATTGAAATTGTATTTTATTGTATTGGCTTATATAAAACATATTATTAAAATTGATTTCTTTTTAATTAATTAGGTCTAGCTTTTATTCGGTCTAGTAGGAGACTTACAGTTAAGCATGTGACACAATATATTTCCATTGGATGGTGCTGTTCTTTACTATAAATCACAGGTACAAAAAAACTTGAGTTAACTAAAGTAAGCTTTATACTTATTTACTACTTATTTGGGCTTCCCTGTGGCTCAGCTGGTAAAGAATCCACCTGCAATGCAGGATACCTGGATTAACTACATATAATAATTGAGAAACTAGAATTCTACAAAAGATGTTTGAGTAATAGAATCTGTTTTAAAAATTGAAGACTAAAATTTGCTCAATGAAAATCTTAAAATTTCCACCCAATATTTTGTTGTCTCTTATTTTACCCACAATTTTTAACAAATACAAAGGGGTTGTATTCCCTTTCTGAGGTCAAAGAAATAATCAAGTGTTGAGAAAGGTAACCAATAGCAAGCACATTTTTTTCTAACGATTCAAACTCTTACTCCTTCACATCTTGTTAGGCTGCAATCTGTTAACAATGACATTATATAAAATGATACTATGAAAAGCAGATAGACCTCAAACCTACATTGTGGGGGAGCCACATAGTGTGCTTTGTGCAGGAATAAGTGTTATACCCTCTATAGTCTCTGAAGACTTTCTAATATAGCTCAGTATAGTTATTGATGCTAGGAAAAGTTCAATGGGCATGCTGCATTTAAAAAAATACAGGATGAGTTCTATCCAAAATTATGAAAATAAAATATTAACTTTTGGTGATTTTCTCTACTAAGAACAGCTATTCTCTAACATAAAGGGGAAAATAACAGATGGAGAAAAGTAGCAGAGATGAGAAGAAAAGGGGTTATATTCTGGTTAGTCCAGGTTTTATTATAAAGGAAATTTCTTTTAAAATTTGCCATCTTGTATTATATAACATAAAAAACTTTAGGACAAATACATGTCAGGTAAACAGAATGTTGTGAAATGCCACCATAATGTTGATATCAGTTATTGTAACCAAACTATTAGGAAAATGTTCTGCCTTTCCTCCTGTGCCAAATGCCATCCTCTGTGTACTTTTATGACAAGACTTTAATGGCACCTTTGGATTATTATATGCTTTGGCCTAAGCTGGTGAATGACTGTTAGGTCCGTTCACTGACTTCAAATCACATGTTATCAGTGAAACCTTCACTGCTGAGTTTCCTTTCATTGTATCTCCAGGCTGACCATTTCCTGTCAATGTCCCTTAGAACAGAGAATATACTGAAAACTGGGGTCAGCCACTGTGCTGCTAACTCTACACTTCTGGCTTAGGAAGATAAAGCAGTTTTTATTTTGTTTTGTTTCAAAATATTATTTCTTTCTTTTTTTTAAAAAAATAGATTTTTTTGTGATTTGTTTCTTGTTTAAAAACAACAAGGTATGTTTTCAAAAGTATATGGTAATGTTCAAAGATTCACTCACTGCAAAATGAATTAATTCCTTTTGTGCACATTATGCTTCATTCAGGGATTTGTATGCTGTGTCCAGCTCACAGCCTTTGAGACTGTACAGTAGGAACAATTAATATCTGAATATACACTTGTAATATGGGAACTCATGAAAACCTAGCAAACAATCTATAATGATAATCTCATTGAAACCAGCTTTTTCTTAAAGCTCACTGTATATTGGTTAGAACTGTAATGAATATCTTTCAGATATCCATCTAAAACTTTGTGTTCCAATCTTGTGCTCTTTAAGAATAAATTTCACAGGCTACTTTTCTTATTTCTTCATCATTTTATCTTTGAAAACATAATCTAGTCATTATTTTGACCATGTTGAGGAAAATGAGTACATCAAAATATAAAAGGTAAGTAACCCCCCCAAATATAAATATCAGAATAAGAAGATTTTATTGTGCCAGGTGACCAGAGGACAAGAGTACAGCTGCTTGGAAGTGTGACAATGATCTTTGCCCTTTGGATTTTTCACATTATTATTAGACTGGCTAATGACCAAGGTGTGAGGGCTTAGAATTCTGAGCCCTTAGTAATTAGCAACATGTAACATATTTTGATTGAAATTACAGAGGGAGGTGGAGGCCACTTCTGTGTGGGTAGAAATAAGATGGAGCAGGTAGTTAACTGCATATTCCTGAAAAGGCTAATTATTGTGCTATTCTCATTGCTGCTATTTGAATTTCTTGTCAGCCCCAGACCATGTTTCCCCAGCAGAAAGCTATCCTCATGAACAATACAATCAACTGATAGTTGTATAAAGGGGAAAGAAATCACTTAAATCAAGAGGTAAAATTATTTAATCATTTTGTGCAGTCACAGGACAAAAGATATCCTTAGTCGATATCTTCAATGTAATCGTTTGGCAAAAATCAGGGCCGGGTTCTCACATGGATAGGATAATGTAATTTTGAGAGATATAAGGGAGGGCTGTCCCCTGCAGAGATGGCCTTGACAGGAAAGGCAAATCTCGCCCAAGGGAACAGTGTACTTACAATAAAGGAAGAGAGAAGAGGATAACAGACAGTCAGTGAGGACCTGAAAAAAAGATGTCTTGTGGTTTGTTTTAGTTTTGATTAAACCTTTGAGCAGGAGTGAGATAGGGAGGAAAATATATCAGTGTGTAGTTATCTTCAATTTTTTTTTATATTAGTATTTTTTTTCATTTTGATGGTTCACTATTTTTTTGTTGGTTGATGTTTTAAACTAAGCCATGACTCAGCTTCCTCACTGGTTGAATGCCAGTTGAACCACTTTTAGCTTCTAAATGGAAAGTTCTGATTTTCTTTCAAATATTCACACTAGTGTGATTTCTCTTTCTTTTTTCCAAATCCCAGGGACAGATGGCAATGAAGATACCACCTGTCTGACATAAGACACCACCTGGTTGGTGCTGTGCTGGGAAACAGTGGCTGTCCCCAAGGAAGCATTAACTGTTACCTTATTGGAGATTCCAGCACTTGATGGTGCTTTGTTTTGCTGTTGATTGTGTACTGTCTTATATTTTTATATTTGATGTATATGTCTCTACAAACTGTTAACCCCTAGAGGACAAAGACAGTGCTTTTATAACTTCCAAATAACAAGAAACACAGGAGAATTAAACAAATATTTGACAAATTATATTCAACACTGGACAGGAGCTATAACAGGCTGAGCAAAACATGTTACAGAGATAGAGGGTTTTTTTTTTCCCTTCGAATTTAAAGTATAAAATGATCAAAACTGTATGCTGTGAATTTCACAAAGGATAATATTACTTGACCAGAAAATAGAAGCTAATCTTCTAAACAAAACACAGGGATGTGTCTAGTCCTTCTATCCTTTGGTGAGACAATTGGGAATTGTGAATGGGTTTGTGGAACGGTCACATATATCATGTCTCTAAAGATTTAAAAGTATAACTAGGTCTATCTGAATTTCTCTGACTGCCAGTATTTTTGATCACAGGCCAATGAGATAGAGGAAGCCTTCTGAGAGGATATACCTTCAGGGGACCTCAGCAGCACATGTCCAGAGCAGTTTTTCCACTCCATTCCTCTTGCCCTTCACTGCAGCCTCAACCTCAGCTGACAAGACAATTCATTATTTTTTAAAATTAATTTATTCATCTACTGAACAAATATTTGCAAAGCACTTAACTATATGTCAGGAGCTGTGTTAAGCATTGGAGATATAATGGTGAGCAACATGGTCATAGCCCTGGCACCTGGAGCACTGGACTCACACAAAGCTCACAGGTTTCACCCACAACCTGTTACACACATGATCCCTTCTGTTCTCTTTATACACACACTGAATTCAAAGTTAGGTGTCTTGCTTAGGCATTCTTGTATCTCCTGCTTGACACATGACATGTTCATTAGTATTTGCTGAATGACTGGCTGAATGAATGTTCATCATATGTTCTTCTTTTCCTTGAGGGGGCTTACTATTTCTCAGGATGTATCCATTGCTCCTCTAATTCATGTTCATGTCCTGTATTTTAAGACCTCTTGCTGGAAAACCATAGTTTCCTATGCCATAATGTTGCTTTGACTACTCATAATCTTCTTTACCATTGTTTGGTACTGCAAGTTCCCAGCATTCTAATTCAAGATAGCTTTATTAAAATCAGAAAAAATACACAGAAGGAACAGCTTTCCTACATTTCTTAAGATATATATTTTTTCATCTCTCTCTCTCTGCCCACTATTTGTAACTATAGCTAGAAACTTGTATCACTCCTCTATGGTACATAATAAAGTTGTTAAGAGAGTAGATCCTAAGAGTTATTATCATAGGCGGAAATCAAGTAGATCCTAAGAGTTTTTTCTTTTTCTTGTATCTGTATAAGATGATATATGTTAACTAAACCTATTGTGGTAATCATTGCACAATATATGTAAATTAATCCATCATGCTATACACCTTAAACTTATACAGGGATTTATGTAATTATTTCTCAATAAAACTGAAATTAAAATTCCTTTTAACCTATAAGTTTACAACTTAGGTCTCCTATCACAATGATTTTCCATTAATAGAAATATAACAGTTAAATGAATGTGCCTTTAAAATTTTTCAATCTTTCTTTTCTGAAGGCCATCAAGCCAGTATGGGATACTTTTTTCTTCATCTTTAGAAGCAATTACAACTAATCAATTGATCTGGAGAGTTTTCAATTTTAAAAGTTCTGATTCTATTATTATCCCCTCTAAGATTCTGAAGACTATCCTATGAAATGCCTGAAATATTTTTCTTTTAAACATGCTTTTCACCCTAATCTACAAATCTGACTTCCTGAAATAGTTTGTGAATACATTTCTTATTGTTTCCCAGTTAATTACAAAAGAAGATAAAATAATTTATCTTGGAGTAACTTTGAGAACTTTCACAAAATTACAACATAGGTTGCAACTTGACTTCAGTCCCATCCTTCTGCCTAATCCATCTGTTTGGCCCCAGCCCTCTAGGCCTATCTGGAGCCCAAACATCTTATTCTGAGCTATTATTAAATAGCTGGAGAAGGTGTTGGCTGGTAACTTAAATTCTATGGTGCCTAGTAATATATTTTATCACAGGATTTTATTAACATAATACCCTTGAATATGGAACAGAATTATTGCTGGTGATGATGCTTCTTGGGGCAATATTTTAAAGTCACCTATGGTGGCCACATAGGTGGCCTTCTTCCTTGGAGAAGGAAATGACAACCCACTCCAGTATTCTTGCCTGGAGAATCCCATGGATGGAGGAACTTGGGATTGGGCTACAGTCCACGGGTCGCAAAGAGTCAGACACGACTGAGCGACTTCACTTCATTATGGTGGCCACATGTTCCAGTCAGACACATGAACAGACAGTTTAGGGACTGCACTGTTGATAGGATTGGATAGATTTTGTAACAAAAGAAGGCACAAAGCAGGTAAAATCAGATAAATTTCTTTGTTATTTCTCCAAAAGTTTTTTAAAAAACAAAAACGTCCCCTGCAAATTGCCTACATATATGCCTCGAGATCTTTAGAGGGTTTGTTGTTGTTGTTCAGTTGCTCAGTCCTGTCTGACTCTTTGTGAGCCCATGGACTGCAGCACTCCAGGCTTCCCTGACCTTCACCATCTCCTGGAGATTGCTCAAACTCATGTCCATCAAGTCAGTTGATGCCATCCAACCATCTCATCCTCTGTCATTTCCTTCTCCTTCTGCCTTCAATCTTTGTCAGCATCAAGGTCTTTTCTAATGAGTTCTTCGAATCAGGTGGTTAAAGTATTGGAGCTTCAGCATCAGTCCTTCTAATGAATATTCAGGACTGATTTCTTTAGGGTTGACTGGTTTGATCTACTTGCAGTCCAAGGGACTCTCAAGAGTCTTCTCCACTTACACAGCTCAAAAGTATCTATTCTTTGGCATTCAGCCTTCTTTATGGTCCAAATCTCATATTCATGTATGACTACTGGAAAAACCATAGCTTTGACTATACAGACCTTTGTTGGCAAAGTAATGTCTCTACTTTCTAATATGCTGTCTAGGTTTGTCATAGCTTTTCTTTCAAGGAGAAAATGTCTTTTAATTTCATGGTTGCAGTCACCATCTGCAGTGATTTTGGAGCCCCCAAAAATAAAGTCTGACACTGTTTCCACTGTTTCCCCATCTATTTACCATGAAGTGATGGGACTGGATGCCATGATCTTCATCTTTCGAATATTGAGTTTTAAGCCCGCTTTTTCACTCTCCTCTTTCACATTCATCAAGTGGCTCTTTAATTCCTCTTTGCTTTCTGTCCTTAGGGTGATATCATCTGCATATCTGAGATTTTTGACTTTCATCCTGGCAATCTTGATTCCAGGTTGTGCTTCATCCAGCCTGGCATTTTGGATGATGTACTCTGCCTGTAAGTTAAATAAAAGCAGAGTGACAATATACAGCCTTGATGTACTCCTTTCCCAATTTGGAACCAGTCCATTGTTTTGTGTCTGGTTTTAGCTGTTGCCTCTTGACCTGCATACAGGTTTCTCAGGAGGCAGGTCAGGTGGTCTGGTATTTCCATCTCCTTAAGAATTTTCCACAGTTTATTGTGATCCACACAGTCAAAGGCTTTAGTGTAATCAATGAAGTTGAAGTAGATATTTTTCTGGAATTCTCTTGCTTTTTTGGTGATCCAATGGATGTTGGCAATGTAATCTCTCATTCCTCTGCCTTTTCTAAATCCAGTTTAAACATCTGGAACTTCTTAGTTCATGTACTGTTGAAGCTTAGTTTGGAGAATTTTGAGAATTACTTTGCTAGCATTTGAAAAGAGTGGTTGTTCACATAAATAGGATAGGTTATAAAACCACTCTTCAGAGGGTGGTTATGTACATAAATAGAGTAGGTGGGTTATAAAAGAAGCAAAAATAAGGAAGGGTCCGCTGATATGTGTCCAACAACAGTGACAACAACTACCAGACTATAGAAGTTCAACCAGTATTCTGATGGAGAGACTTCATGTAGCAAGGCCCCTAAACATTTTATAAGTCTACAGTTTGCTGACTCACCAGCTGTACAATAATGTCTTGGACCAAATGACCTAGACTTTACATTTCAAGTCTTCAACTTTTCTAGTTGAAAATTGAAGAATGACTTTGTAATTTTTAAATAATTT
>NW_011494718.1:377173-400594 GCF_000754665.1 Bison bison bison
ATATATATATATTGACTTCATAGATCACAGCCTTCTCTTGCTGAAGGGGCTTGCATAACTCAATGAAGCTATGAGCCATGCCATGCAGGGCCACCCAAGATGGATGTGTCCTAGTAAAGAGTTCTGAAAAACCATGATCCACAGGAGGAGTAAATGGCAACTCATTTCAGAATACTTGCTTGGAGAACCCCATTGACTGTACCAAAAGACAAAAATATATGACACCAGACTATGAGTCCCTCCAGGTCAGAAAATGTCCAATATGCTCCTGGGGAAGAGCAGAGAGCAGTAACTAATAACTCCAGTGAGAATGAAGCAGCTAGGCCAAAGCTGAAATGATGCCCACCTGTGGATGCGTCTGGTGGTGAAAGTAAAGTCTGATGCTGTCAAAACAATATTGCATAGGGACCTGGAATATTAGGTCTATGAATCAAGGTAAATTGGACATGGTCAAGGAGGAGATGGCAAGATTGAACATTGGCATCTTAGGAAACAGTGAAGTAAAAATTACCAGAAATGTGTGACCATTATATTTACTAGTATGGGCAAGAATCCCTTAGAATAAATGCAGTAGTCCTCATAGTCAACAAAACAGTCCAAAATGCAGTGCTTAGGTGCAATCTCAAAATTAACAGAATAATCTAGGTTTGTTTCCAAGGCACACTATTCAATACCACAGTAATCCAAGTCTTTGCCCCAACCACTGGTGCCAAAGAAGCTAAGGTAACTCATTCTATGAAGACCTACAAGATCTTCAGGTCATCTAGAACTCACACACACACACACAAAATGTCCTGTCATCGTAGGGGATTGGAATGCAAAAGTAGGAAGTCAAGAGATACCTTGAGTAACAGGTAAGTTTGGCCTTCAGTACAAAATGAAGCAAGGCAAAGGCTAACAGAGTTTTAGTAAGAGAACATGCTGGCTATAGCAAACACTCTTTTCCAACAACTAAGGAGACTACACATTAACATCACCAGATGGCCAATACCAAAATCAGATTGATTATATTATTTGCAGCAAAAGATGGAGAAGGTATGCAATCAATATAAACAAGACCTGAAGCTACTGTAGCTTAGATAATGACCTTCTTGTTGCAACATCCACTTTTTAAGTTGGCAAGAGTAGGGAAAACCAGGAGATCATTCAGTTCAGTTCAGTTCAGTCGCTCAGTCGTGTCCGACTCTTTGTGACCCCATGAATCGCAGCACGCCAGGCCTCCCTGTCAATCACAAACTCCCGGAGTTCACTCAAACTCACCTCCATCGAGTCGGTGATGCCATCTAGTCATCTCACCTTCTCTTGTCCCCTTCTCCTCCTGCCACCAATCCCTTCCAGCATCAGAGTCTTTTCCAATGAGCCAACTCTTCGCATGAGGTGGCCAAAGTACTGGAGTTTCAGCTTTAGCATCAGTCCTTTCAATGAACACCCAGGACTCATCTTCTTTAGAATGGACTGGTTGGATCTCCTTGCAGTCCAAGAGACTCTCAAGAGTCTTCTCCAACACCACAGTTCAAAAGCATCAATTCTTCAGTGCTCAGCTTTCTTCACAGTCCAAATCTCACATCCATATATGACCACTGGAAAAACCATAGACCTGACTAGACGGACCTTTGTTGGCAAAGTAATGTCTCTGTTTTTGAATATGGTATCTAGATTGGTCATAACTTTCCTTCCAAGGAATAAGCGTCTTTTAATTTCATGGCTGTAATCACCACCTGCAGTGATTTTGGAGCCCCAAAAAATAAAGTCTGACACTGTTTCTTCTGTTTCCCCATCTATTTCCCAGGAAGTGATGGGACCAGATGCCATGATCTTCGTTTTCTGAATGTTGAGCTTTAAGCCAACTTTTTCACTTTCCTCTTTCACTTTCATCAAGAGGCTTTTTAGTTCCTCTTCACTTTCTGCCATAAGGGTGATGTCATCTGCATATCTGAGGTTATTGATATTTCTCCCAGCAACCTTGATTCCAGCTTGTGCTTCTTCCAGCCCAGCGTTTCTCATGATGTATTCTGCATAGAAGTTAAATAAACAGGGTGACAATATACAGCCTTGACGTACTCCTTTTCCAATTTGGAGCCAGTCTGTTGTTCCATGTCTAGTTCTAACTGTTGCTTCCTGATCTGCATATAGGTTTCTAATGAGGCAGGTCAGGTGGTCTGGTATTCCCATCTCTTTCAGAATTTCCCACAAGTTATTGTTATCCGCACAGTCAAAGGCTTTCACATAGTCAAGAAAGCAGAAATAGATATTTTTCTGGAACTCTCTTGTTTTTTGATGATCCAGTGGATGTTGTAAATTTGGTCTCTGGTTCCTCTGGCTTTTCTAAAACCAGCTTGAACATCTGGAAGTTCATGGTTCACATATTGCTGAAGCCTGGCTTGGAGAATTTTGTGCATTACTTTAGTAGCGTGTGAGATGAGTGGAATTGTGTGGTAGTTGGAGCATTCTTTGGCATTGCCTTTCTTTGGGATTGGAATGAAAACTGACCTTTTCCAGTCCTGTGGCCACTGCTGAATTGTCCAAATTTGCTGCCATATTGAGTGCAACACTTTCACAGCATCATCTTTCAGGATTTGAAATAGCTCCACTGGAATTCCATCAACTCCACTAGCTTTGTTCATAGTGATGCTTTCTAAGGCCCACTTGACTTCACATTCCAGGATGTCTGGCTCTAGGTGAGTGATCACACCATCGTGATTATCTGGGTCGTGAAGATCTTTTTTGTACAATTCTCCTGTGCATTCTTGCCACCTCTTCTTAATATCTTCTGCTTCTTTTAGGTCCATACCATTTCTGCCCTTTATTGTGCCCATCTGTGCATAAAATGTTCCCCTGGTATCTGAAATTTTCTTGAAGAGATCTCTAGTCTTTCCCATTCTGTTGTTTTCCTCTATTTCTTTGCATTGATTACTGAAGAAGGCTTTCTTATTTCTCCTTACTATTCTTTGTAAGTCTGCATTCAGATGTTTATATCTTTCCTTTTCTCCTTTGCTTTTCACTTCTCTTCTTTTCACAGCTATTTTTAAGGCCTCCTCAGACAGCTATTTTGCTTTTTTACATTTATTTTCCATGGGAATGGTCTTGATCCCTATCTCCTGTACAATGTCACGAAGTGTGCTGGCTATGAGGGACCACACAGAAGCACATGGGCTGTGATCGGACTGCACAGAGGCACGCTGGCTGTGACGGACCACACAGAAGCATGGCTGAGAGGAGCTACCCCTCACCGTAAGTCAGGGGCGGCAGCTCAGAGGAGCAACCCCATGTCCAGGAGTGGTGGCTGCACGGGCACAGGAGGGCCAAGAAGAGGTACTCCACATTCAAGGTCAGGAGGGATGGCTGTGAGGAGATACCCTTCATCCCACTGTAAGGCTGTAAGGAGCAGCAGCTGCACTTTGCAAGAGCAGCCATGAAGAGACACCCCATATCCGAGGTAAAAGAAACCCAAGTAAGATGGTAGGTGTTGCGAGAGAGCATCAAAGGGCAGACACACTGAAACCATGATCACAGAAAACTAGTTAATCTGATCACGCAGACCACAGCCTTGTCTAACTCAATGAAACTAAGCCATGCTGTATGGTGCCACCCAAGACAGGCGGGTCATGGTGGAGAGGTCTGACAGAATGTGGTCCACTGGAGAAGGGAATGGCAAACCACTTCAGTATTCTTGCCTTGAGAACCCAATGAACAGTATGAAAAAACAAAATGATAGGATACTGAAAGAGGAACTCCCCACGTCAGTAGGTGCCCAATATGCTACAAAAGATCAGTGGAGAAATAACTCCAGAAAGAATGAAGGGATAGAACCAAAGCAAAAACAATACCCAGTTGTGGATATGACTGGTGATAGGAGCAAGGTCCAATGCTATAAAGAGCAATATTGCATAGGAACCTGGAATGTTAGGCGCATGAATCAAGGCAAATTGGAAGTGGTCAAACAGGAGATGGCAAGAGTGAATGTCTACATTCTAGGAATCAGCGAACTTAAATGGACTGGAATGGGTGAATTTAATTCAGATGACCATTATATCGACTACTGCAGGCAGGAATCCCTTAGAAGAAATGGAGTAGCCATCATGGTCAACAAAAGAGTCTTAAATGCAGTACTTGGATGCAATCTCAAAAATGACAGAATGATCTCTATTTGTTTCCAAGGCAAACCATTCAATATCACAATAATCCAAGCCTATGTCCCAACCAGTAAAGCTGAAGAAGCTGAGGTTGAACGGTTCTATGAAGACCTACAAGACCTTTTAGAACTAACACCCAAAAAAGATGTCCTTTTCATTATAGGTGACTGGAATGCAAAAGTAGGAAGTCAAGAAACACCTGGAGTAACAGGCAAATTTGGCCTTGGAATACACGATGAAGCAGGGCAAAGGCTAATAGAGTTTTGCCAAGAGAATGCAGTGGTCATAGCAAACACCTTCTTCCAACAACACAAGAGAAGACTCTGCACATAGACATCACCACATGGTCAACACCGAAATCAAATTGATTATATTCTGTAGCCAAAGATAGAGAAACTCTATACAGTCAGCAAAAACAAGACTGGGAGCTGACTGTGGCTCAGATCATGAACTCCTTATTGCCAAATTCAGACTGAAATTGAAGAAAGTAGGGAAAACCACTAGACCATTCAGAAGTCAAATCCCTTATGATTATACAGTGGAAATGAGAAATAGATTTAAGGGACTAGATTTGATAGAGTGCCTGATGAACCATGGACAGAGGTTCTAGGCCATTCAGGTATAACCTAAATAAAATCCCTTATGATTATACAGAATACATTCAAGTGGTTAGACCTGGTAGACAGAGTCCCTGACAGACAAAGATTAGTAACATTTTATAGAAGCCAGTGATCAAAACCATCCTAAAGACAAAGAAAAGGAAGAAGGCAAATTTGTTGTCTGAGGAGGCTTTACAAATAGCTGGGGAAAGAAGAGAAGTGAAAGGCAAGGGAGAAAGGGAAGATATACCCACCTGAGTACAGAGTTTTAGAGAATAGCAGGGAGAGATAAGAGGGCTTCCTTAAATAAACAATGCAAAGAAACAGAGAAAAATAATAGCATGGGGAATATGAGAAATATCTTCAAGAAAACTGGAGCTGTATAATAGGGAATATTTCATGCAAGGATGGACATGATACAGGAGAGAAACATCAAAGACCTAACAGAAGCAGAAGAGGTAGCAAGAATACATAGAAGAACTATACAAAAAAGACCTTAAGTATCCAGCTAACCACAATGATGTGGTCAATCATCTAGAGCTGGACATCCCGGAGTGTGAAATTAAGTAGGTTTTAGAAAACATGACTATGAACAAAACTAGTGAAGGTAATGGAATTCCACCTATTTAAAATCCTAAAAGATGATGCTGTTAAAGTGAGGCACTCAATATGTCAGCAAATTTTAAAAACTCAGCAAGTCTGAAAAAGATCAGTTTTCATTCCAATCCTAAAGAAGGGTAATGCCAAAGAATGATCCAACTAATGTACAATTGTGCTCACTTCACATGCTAGCAAAATTATATTTAAAAACCTTCAAGTTAGGCTTCAACAGAGGGTGAAACAAGAATCTCCACATGTACAATCTGGGTTTAGAAAAGGCAGAATAACTAGAGATCAAATTGCCAACATCTTCTGCTTCATTAACTACAGGAAAGCCTTTGACTGTGTGGATCACAATGAGCTGTGGGAAATTCCCACAGCTAGGAGTCCCAGACACTCTTACCTGTTTCCTGAGAAACCTGTATGTGTGTCAAGAAGCAACATTTAGAAAGACATGAAACAATAGACTGGATCAAAGTCAGGAAAGTAGTACAAGGCTGTGTATTTTCACCCTGCTTATTTAACTTATATGCCGAATACATCATGTGAAACATCAGTCCTGATGACTCATGAGCTGGAATAAAGATTACCAGGAAAAATATCAACAACCTCAGGTACATAGATAATACAATTCTAATGGCAGAAAGTGACAAGGAACTAAAGAACCTCTTGATGAGGGTGAAAGAGGAGAGTGAAAAAGTTGGCTTGAAACTCAACATCATAAAACTAAGGTCATGACATCCAGCCCCATCACTTCATAATAAATAGAAGGGGGAAAAGTGGAAGCAATGATGGATTTTCTTATTTGGGATACGAAATCACAAGGAAATCTATGACAAACCTAAGCAGAGAATTAAATAACAGACACATCACTTTGCCAATTAAGTATAGTCACAGCTATGGTTTTTCCAATAGTCATGTATGGATATGATAATTGAACCCTGAAGAAGGCTAAGCACTGAAGAATTGATGCTTTTGATTGTTAGTGCTAGAGAAGACACTTGGGAGTCCCATGAACTGAAAGGAGATCAAATCAGTTGATCCTAGAGGAAATTAACCCTGAGTATTCATTGGAAGGACTCTTGCTGAAGCTGAAGCTCCAATACTTCAGGTATCTGATTTGAAGAGCTGACTCACTGGAAAAGACTCTGATGCTAAAAGATTGAAGGCAAAAGGAGCAACAACAACTATCTATGTATACCTATATCTATACACGTGAATATATATAATAAAGGAAATATTCATAAGTGTATATGATAAATACAAGTTCCATGCAAGTTTTGTTGTTGCTTAGTAGCTAAGTTGTGTCCAACTCTTTGGGACCCCAAGGACTTCAGTGCCAGGCTTCCCTGTCCTTCACTAACTCCCAGAGTTTGTTAAAACTCATATCCAAGGAGTTGGTGATGCTACTGAACATCTCATCCTCTCTGGCCTCCTTCTCTTCCCACCTTCTATCTTTCCCAACATCAGGTCTTTGCCAATGAGTCAACTCTTCACATCAGGTGGTCAAAATATTGGAGCTAAGCTTCAGTTCTTCTCATGAATACTCAGGGCTGATTTCCTTTAGGACAGACTGATTTTATTTCCATGCAATCCAAGGGACTCTCACCAGTCTTCTCTATCACCACAATTTAAAAACATCAGTTCTTCAGTGCTGAGCCTTCTTTATGGTCCAACTTGCCCATCCATACAGGACAACTGGGAAAAACATAGGTCTGACTCTATGGACCTTTGTCAGCAAAGTGATGCTTCTTAATATTCTGTCTGGGTGAATGGCATCACTAACTCAATGGACATGAGTCTGAGCAAACTCCAGGAGACAGTGAAGAACAGGGAAGCCTGGTATGCTGCAGTCCATGAAGTCATAGAGTCAGACATGACTAAGTAACTGAACAACAAACAGCAACTAGCTTTGTCATGAGGTTTCCTTCCAAGGAGCAAATGTCTTTTAATTTCATGACTACAATCACCATCTGCAGTAATTTTGAAACCCAAGAAAATCTCTCACTCTTTCTACTTTTTCACCATCTATTTGCTATGAATTGATGGGACCAGATGCTATAATCTTAGTTTTTTAATGTTGAGCTTTTTAAAATTTTACTTATTTATTTTTATTGTAAGATAATTACAGTAGTGCACCCATGGCTGATTCATATTGATACATGATAAAATCCATCACAATATTATAATGTTGAGTTTTGAGCCAGCTTTTTCATGCTCCTCTTTCATCTTCATCAAGAGGCTCTTTAATTTCTTTGCTTTCTGCCATTAGAGTGGTATCATCTGCATATCTGAGGTTGTTGATGTTTCTCCCTGAAATCTTGTTTCCAGCTTGTGATTCATCCCGTCTGGCATTTTGCATGATGCACTCTGCATATAAGTTAAACAAGCAGAGTGACAATATACAGCCTTGTCATACTCCTTTTCCAATTCTGAACCAGTCAGTTGTTCCATGTCCAGTTCTGTTGCTTCTTGACCCACATGCAGGTTTCTTAAGAGACAGGTAAGGTGATGTGTTATTCCCATCTGCTTAAGAACTTTTCACAGTTTGTTGTGATCCACACAGTCAAAGACTATATCATAGTCACTGAAGCAAAATAAGATATTTTTCTGTAATTCCCTTGCTTTCTCTATGATTCAGTAACTTGTTGGCAACTTGATTTCTTTCCTCTGCTTTTTATAAATCCAGCCTGTACATCTGGAAGTTCTGGGTTCATGTTCTGCTGAAGCTTGAAAGATTTTGAACATTACCTTGCTAGCATATGAAATGAGTACAATTGTATGGTAGTCTCAACATTCTTTGAAATTGCCCTTCTTTGGGATTGGAAAGAACAGAACTTTTCTAGCCCTTGGCCAGTGCTGAGTTTTTTAAATTTGTTGACATATTGAGCACACTACTTTAACAGCATCATCCTTTAGGATTTTAAATACCTCAGCTGGAATTCCATCACCTTCACTAGTATTTTTCATAGTAATGATTCCTAAGGGCTGCTTGACTTCACACTCCAGGATGTCTGGCTCTAGGTGAGTGACCACACCTCGTGGTTATCCAGGTCATTAAGTTCTTATGTGTATTTTTTCCTTAATATATATGTATTTTATTGAAATATTGTTGACTTAAAATGTTTCAGATGCACAGCAAGGTGATTCAGTTGTACATATACACATATATTATTTTTGAAATTATTTTCCATTTTAGGTTATTGCAAGATATTGACTATAGTTCCCTGTGTTATATAGTAAAGCTTTGTTGCCTATTTATATTTTTAACTAGAAATCTAGCATTCTATTCATACTAACTCAAACAAGCAGAATCAAAATGTCACAATTTTTTTAGTTAAACAAAGATTCATAAGTTTTCTAAAATATGTTTTTTATACATATATGTAATATATACACATAAAAGCTTTTCTACTACACTTGGTAAAGGCTTGATAAAGAACTTTAAAAAAAGACCAGATGGAGATATTTGAAAACATAAACTAAATGAAATGGGAGCACTGAATATGAAATAGAAAAAAGAGAAACAAACTAGAGAAAAGTAAAAAATTGTCATTAGTCTAGTTGTTTTAAAACCTCTTTTAAGGCTTCTCATTAGACACAATTTTATTTTCCAAAAAATTCCAAAATAATTCTGAAATGCATCTGGAATTTAAAAGTGATTACAGGTTTTTGTTTTTGTTTTTTTATTAAGTGGTTGTTTGGTGATATAGAATTCTATAATTTTTCTGTTGACCTATCTTGATACAATGGTATTGTGAGTAATAGTTACATAATCACAGTAGTAAAAGATGTCGATCAGTTTTCACAGACAAAAATAAAAGATAATTACAGTTGCAAGGGAACATGATTAACCTAACAATAAAAAATAATTACATACAATTTGGGGGTTCAGGTAGAGTGATATGATAACTGGAAATGCATACATGCACATGTTTTCATCCACTCAGTCAGTCCATGTCTTTTGGTTGGTGCATTTAACACATTTACAATTGAGGTAATTATGTGGCTCAGATCGTAAAGAATCTGCTTGCAATGCTGGAGACCTGGGTTTGATCCCTGGGTTGGGAAGATTCCCTAGAGGAGGTCATGGCAACCCACTCCAGTATTCTTGCCTGGAGAATCCCTGTGGACAGAGGAGCTTTGTGAGCTGTAATCCACAGGGTCACAAAGAGTTGGACATGATGGAGTTAGCACAGCACAGCACATGATCCTCTTACCATTTTCTTAACTGTTTTGGGTTTATTTTCTGTAGGTCTTTTCCTTATCTTGAGTTCCATGCCTATAGAATTTCCTTCAGCATTTATTGTGAAGTAGATTTGGAGGTGTTGAATTCTCTTAATTTTTGCTTGTCTAGAAGACTTTTGATTTCTCCATAAAATCAGAATGAGAGTCTTGTTAGGTAGAGAATTCTTGGTTGTAGATTCTCCCTTTTCATCACTTTAAATTTATCATGTTGTTCCCTTATGGCGTAGAGTTTCTGTTGAGAAATTAGGTGATAACCTGATGGGACTTCCCTTGTAGGTTGTTTGTCACTTTTTCCTTGTCGCTTTTAATATTTTATCTTTGTCTTTAATTTTTGTCAGTTTGGTTGCTATGTGTCTCAGTGTGTTCTTTGGATTTATCCTGCCTTGGCTCTCTGTGTTTCCTGGACTTGATTGAGTTTTCAGCTATTATCTCTTCAATATTTTCTCAGGTCCTCTCTTCTTCTTCTGGTATCACTAGAAGGTGAATGTTGGTGCATTTAATGTCCCAGAGATCTTTTAGGCTGTCTCTTTTGTATATTCTGTTCTGTGCTAGTGATTCCATCATTATGTCCTCCAGATCATTTATTTGTTCTTCTGCCTCAGTTATTCTGCTATTGATTTCTTCCAGTATAGTATTCATCTCTGTTTGTTCTTTTGTTCTTCTAGGTCTTTGGTAAACATTTCTTGGATCTTCTCCATTGTTTTCCTGGATCATTCGTACTATCATTATTCTGAATTCTTTTTTCTGGTATGTCTGGAATATCTCCACTTCATTTAGTTGTTTTCATTGGGTTTTATCTTGTCCCTTCATCTGGGACATAAGTTTCTATTTTTTCACCCTGATAAGTTTTCTGTAATGTGGTTTTTGTTCTTCTTGCTTCTTGAGGCTAAAAGGCTTGAGTAAGCTTTCTGATGGGAGGCACTGGCAGTGAGAAAAACTGAGTCTTGCTCTGTTGAGCAAGATCTTGTTCAGTAAAGCTTGAATCCAATCATCTGCTGATGGGTGGGGTTGCACTCCCTCTGTTAATTGTTTGGCCTGAGGCAATTCAACCCTGTGGTCCTAAGGGCTCTATGGTGGGGTCAATGGTAAACTCTGAGTGAGTTTATACCAAAGGGGACCTTCCAGGACTGCTGCTGCCAGTGCCCCTATCCCTGTGGTGAGCCCCTGCTGACCCATTTCTCCACAGGAGACCCTCTAACACTTGTAGGTAGTTTTGGTTCAGTCTCCTGTGGGGTCACCACTCCTTTCCTCTAGGTCTTGGTGCAATAATATTTTGTTTGTGCACTCCAAGACTGGAGCCTCTGTTCCTCCCAGTCCTGCGGAAGTCCTATAATCAAATCCCACAGCCTTCAGGGTCAGATTCCATAGGGATTCCCAGTCCACTTTTTGGATCCCCAGGCTGGGAAGTCTGTCATGGGATTCAGAACCTTCACAACAGTGGGAGAACTTCTTTGAAATTATTGTTCTCCAGTTTGTGGGTCACTGACCCAGCAGGTGTAGGATTTGATTTTATCATGATGGCACCCTTCCTACCATCTCACTTCCCTGGTGGCTCAGACAGTAAAACATCTGCCTACAATGTGGGTTCAATCCCTGGGTCAGGAAGATCTCCTGGAGAAGGAAATGGCAACCCACTCCAGTACTCTTGACTGGAAAATCCCATGGATGGAGGAGCTTGGTAGGCTACAGTCCATGGGGTCACAAAAAGTCGGACACGACTGAGCGACTTCACGTTCACTTTATCACCTCACTGTGGCTTCTTCTTTGTCTTGGACATGAGGTATCTTTTTCTGGTGGGTTCCAGTGTCCTCCTGTTGAAGGCTGTTCTACAACTAGTTGTGATTTTGGTGCTCTCGCAGGAGGAGATGAGCATACATCCTGCTCCTCTGCTATATTGAACTGTAAGCCCTCTTCTGTGTATTCTTGTCACCTCTTCTTAATCTCTTCTGTTTCTGTTAGTTATTTAGCAGTTCTGTCCTTTATTGTGCCCATCCTTGCGTGAAATGTTCCCTTGATATCAACAATTTTCTTGAGGAGATCTTTAGTGTTTCCCATTCTATTGTTTTCCTCTGTTTCCCTGTATTGTTCATTTAAGAAAGTTTTCTTATCTCTCCTTGCTATTTTCTGGAACTCTGCATTCAGGTGGATATATCTTCTTTTCCTTTCTTTGCCATTTGTAAAGCTTCCTCAGACAACAACTGTGCCTTCTAACATCTTTCTTTTCTTTGGGATGATGTTGGTCACTGCCTTTTGTACAATGTTACAAACCTCTGTCCATGGTTCTTCAGGCACTTTGTCTACCATTTCTAATCCCTTGACTGCATTCCTCACCTCTACTGTATAACCACAAGGGATTTGATTTAGGTCATACCTGACAGACCTAGTGGTTTTCCCTACATTCATAGACTTAAGCCTGAATTTTGCAATAAGGAGCCGATGGTCTGAGCTCAGTCAGCTCCAGGCCTTGTTTTTACTGACTGTATACAGATTTTATTCCTCAAAGAAAATAATCAATATGATTTTGGCATTGACCGTCTGGAGAGGTCCATGTGTAGAGTGGTGTCTCGTGTTGTTGGAAGAGAGTGCTATGTCCAGCATGTTCTAGTGCAAAGCTTTGCTAACCTTTGCTGTCCTCATTTTGTACTACAAGGCCAAATTTGCTTGCTTCTCCAGATATCTCTTGACTTCCTATTTTTGCATTCCAATTCCCTATGAGGAAAAGAAGATCTTTTTTAACATGCAAGTTAAAAATACCTAATATTTAGAAATCTAGGTTATTATGTAAATAAATAATGACATCTCCATTTGTTTTCCCTGTCATTCAGTAAAAATACTCATTGTTGTTGATCAGTTGTTCAGTTGTGTCTGACTTTTTGCAATCCCATAGACTGCAGCATGACTGGCTTCCCTGTCCTTCACTATCTCCCAAGGCTTGCTCAAATTCATATCCATTGAGTCGATGATGCCATCCAACCATCTCACCCTCTGCCATCCCCTTCTCCATCTGCCTTCAACCCTTCCCAGCATCAAGGTCTTTTCTAATGAGTCCATTCTTCACAACAGGTGGTCAAAGTATTGGAGCTTCAGCATCAGTTCTTCTAATGAATATTCAAGACTGATTTCTTTAGGATTGACTGGTTTGATCTTCCTGCAGTCCAAGGGACTCTCAAGAATCTCCTCCAACACCACAGTTCAAAAGCATCAATTCTTCCACACTCAGCTTTCTTTATGGTCCAGCTCTCACATCCATACATGACTACTGGAAAAACCACCACTTTGAGTAGATGGACCTTTGTTGGCAAAGTAATGTCTCTGCTTTTTAATATGCTGTCTAGGTTGGTCATAACTTCGCTTCCAAGGAGCAAGCATCTTTTAATTTCATGGCTCACCATCTGCAGTGATTTTGGAGCCCAAGAAAATAAAGTCTATCTTTGTTCCACTGTTTCCCCATCTATTTGCCATGAAGTGATGGGACCAGATGTCATGATCTTCATTTTTTGAATGTTGAGTTTTAAGCTAGCTTTTTCATTTTCCTCTTTCACCTTCATCAAGAGGCTCTTTAGTTCATCTTTGCTTTCTACCATATGAGTGGTGTCATCTGCATATCTGAGGTTATTGATATTTCTCCTGGCACTCTTGATTCCAGCTTGTGCTTCACCCAGCCTGACATTTTGCATGATGTATTCTGCATATAAGCTAAATAAGCAGAGTAACAATATACAGTCTTGACATACTCCTTTCCCAGTTTGGAACCAGTTCGTTGTTCCATGTCCCATGAAATCCCAAAATAGAAAAGCAAAGACTCAAAATTATTTCTGTCCTCTCAGGTTTAAATTCTGCTTTTTCATCCACTTAAGTAACTCTTACTATGTTTTATTTTTTTCTTTTTCATCTTGAAGTTATATTTAGTATTCCAAAGAAAACATGTGAGATAGATTTAATTTACAAGGCATTATTAACTTAGTGAATGACCATGTACCCAAAACATCTGGGCTTTTTTCTATCCAGTCTTCCTTCCTCACCTTCTAAGCATAACCACTACTCTGGATTTATGTTTGCATTCTCCCTCAATTTTTTTTTTTTAAATTTTTTACTTTACAATATTGTAAATTTTACAGTGCTAAATGCTTTATTGTTTTTTATTCAGCTCAAAGAATATTATCATACAATATGGAATTTGCTTTTTTCATTCAACATTAGATCTTTAAGATTCTTTTTGTACATAAAGGATTTATAGTGTTTTTTACATGCTGATACCATAATATATTTTTATATTGTTCTGTTGGTGAACATTTGGGATTTCCAAGTTTTTTGATACTATGAACTGGTGCTGTGAACATTCTTTTACGTCTAGTGCCTATGTATAAGCATTTTTAAAAAAAATAAGTATTGGGGAGAATTGCTGATTGTAGTGTATGAACACTGTATATTGTCACCCTGTTTATTTAACTTGCAGAGTACATCATGAGAAACGCTGGACTGCAAGAAGCACTAGCTAAAATCAAGATTGCTGGGAGAAATATCAATAACCAAGGATATGCAGATGACACCACCCTTATGGCAGAAAATGAAGAACTAAATAGCCTCTTGATGAAAGTGAAAGAGGAGAGTGAGAAAGTTGGCTTAAAGCTCAACATTCAGAAAACTAAGATCATGGCATCCAGTCCCATCACTTCATGGCAAATAGATGAGGAAACAGTGGCTGACTATTTTTCTGGGCTCCAAAATCACTGGAGATGGTGATTGCAGCCATAAAATTAAAAGATGCTAACTCCTTGGAAGGAAAGTTATGACCAACCTAGACAGCATATTAAAAAGCAGAGACATTGCTTTGTCTAGTCAAGGCTATGGTTTTTCCAGTGGTCATGTATGGATGTGAGAGTTGAAAGAAAACTATAAAGAAAAGCTATAAAGTTTTCTATAAAGAAAGCTGAGCACCTAAGAATTGATGCTTTTGAACTGTGGTGTTGGAGAAGACTCTTGAGAGTCCCTTGGTCTGCAAGGATATCCAACCAGTTCATTCTAAGGCAGATTGGTCCTGGGTGTTCATTGGAAGGACTGATGCTGAAGCTGAAACTCCAATACTTTGGCCACCTGATATGAAGAGCTGATTCATTTGAAAAGATCCTGATGTTGGGAAAGATTGAAGGCAGGAGGAGAAGGTGACAACAGAGGGTAAGATGGTTGGATGGCATCACCAACTCAATGGACACGAGTTTGGGTAGGCTCTAGGAGTTGGTGGTGAACAGGCCTGGCATGCTGCAGTCCCTGGGGTCACAAAGAGTCAGACACGACTGAGCGACTGAATTGAACCGAGTGTATTGAACATCTTGTTTAGTAGAAAATGCTAATTATTCATTAATTTTATTATTTAAAATGATAATAAAATTAACGTTCATTTTCTAAGTTTCTTACATTATATGTCTTTACCAATATTTGGTATCATCATACTTCATAATATTTTCCAACTTAAAGAATAAAAGAGAGTATCACTATGTTCTTAATTTGCATTTCTCTGATCATTAATGATATTGATTCCTTTTCATGTGGCATCCCAGGTGGCTCAGTGGTAAGAACCTGCCTGCCAAGCAGGAGACACAGGAGATGCAATTTTGATCCTAGGGTTTGGAAGATCCCCTGGTGCCGGGGACCAGCCCCAGCTGATCCAGGGTATTCGAAGGAGAGACGGCGTAGGCGAAGATCAGGAGACAATTGCTTAATTAAATGTTAATTAAGGATATAAAGAGTAATAGAATGAGGATAGCTCAGTGAGGAAATTTAGTGGAGAAAAGCGGCTGAAATAAGGATAGCTCAGTAGGAAAATTCAGTGAAGAAAAGAGGCTGAATAAAATTCCAAAGCAGGGAATTAATGTCACCTACGAAGGCCGCAGGCATCCTCCCGTTCTCCCGAAGGAGAGGAGACACTAAGGCCTCCCCGGTCGGATCTTAGAAGCCCAGGCAAAATTAGTAGGCTTGACGAGCTTCCCCGCCTCAGAGGAAAAATTCAGCCAGAAGGTGAAAGAAAGGACGACATGGGGAGACCAAATTCCGGTGAACAAAAGGACATACTTTATTTTCCAAAGCAGTTTTATACCTTAAGTTGTGCATAGAGGATAATGGGGGAAGGGGTAGAGGCATGCAAAGACAGCAGTTCCTGATCCTTATCGAAGTCAGGCTTTCAAACTTATCATATGCAAAAGTTTAGGTGATTTACATCATCTTCTGGCCAGGAAGCCTGTTAACATTTTAAGAAACTTATTTTTCTCTAAAGGTGATTATTCTAAAGTCAGGCGCCAGCCTCCAAAAAGCATTGGAGAAAGTTGCATTCTTATACGGCAAAGGTGAGGTGGGCTCAATCAAGAAAAGAATTAACTCAAGGGTCCAAGACTACAAACATTGAGGCTACTACTTACATTTCTATACACCCATTATATCAATCAATACACTGCCAAGGACATAGTAGGTAAGGGATATGGAGACTTAGCAGCAAACATTGGCCCAAGAAGTGAAAAACCCTTCACCAATACAATTTCTAATCAATCTTTTAACTACTCAAAGGAATCTGTGTTTAGACAGTTTAGAACATCTCCTGCCTCTCACAGTTGGGAGGCTCTGAACAATCACATGTGGCAGGAAAAAACCTATTCAGGCAGGCTAGAGGACTTCCAAAGGAGTTTGTAGGTTGAAACACTGTCACACCCAAGAATTATTAACTGGAGCTGTAAGCTAACTCTTTTTTCAGAGAGAGGTAGTGGGGGACAGCCCCCCATAAAGTCAGAGGTGTAGCTGAAAGCACAAAGCAGAAAGTAGGCAGACTCTGGTTTTGGGGGTAGATTGCTCGAAAATTTCCAGGGAGACTCCTGAGGCTTGATCCCGCCTTTGCGTATGCCAAGCCTCCTTCCTCATGACCTTTGCCAGGGACGGAGCTCGCTCCCCGCACCCTGGAGGAGGAAATGACAACCCACTCCCATATTCTTGACTGAAAAATAATATGGACAGAGGAGCCTAGCTGGATACAGTCCATGGGCTCACAAAGGGTCAGACATGACTGAGTATGCACGCATCTTTTCACTATTCTTGTTTCTGTTCTGAAAAAATGCTAGTAGATATGGTTTTCTTATTTTTTAATTGCATTATCTATATTTTACTGATTTATAGGATTTCCTTACATATTTTGCACACTGTTTATTGGTTGTGTGTTACAAATGCATTCTTATAAAATGTGGCTTGTTTTTCACTTTATTTATGGTATTTTCTTTTGAATACAAATTCTTAATTTTTAATGTAGCATATGTTATCAGTCTTTACTTTTGTAGTAGCATTTTTTCTAGCTTCTTGAAGAAATACTTCACTAAGATAATTGAATTTTCCCATAGTGAAATTTACCTATTTTTGCTCTAAAAGTTTTAAGTTTGTCTTTCACAATTAAATCCTAATTTAATCTATCTGATAATTATTTGCATATGTATTGTGAGATTGAGATCCAATTTCATTTTCTCTCCATATGTAAACCTAACTGTCCCAGCACCATTTATTGACTATCTTTCAACAGTTATTAAAAATGCTCCTTGTACTGTATAGCAAATGTCCAAATAATCTTGTGTATGGTAATGGGTTATCTAGTGTTTCACTGGTTAGTGTTTATACTTCTGTGTCACATAATATTTTTAAAATTAGTGTAGCTTAAGAGTAAATCTTGGTAATCATAATGCAGAGGCCTCATATTATTTTTATGCTCAGGACTGTTTTCCTTGTTATTTGTTTTTATACATAAATTTTAGAATCATCCTGTCGAATTCTACAGAAAACTCTAAGGATTTTGATGAAATTTACATTAAATTATCAATAAATTTGACTAATAATATAAATTTCATGATATTGAATTCCACTGGCAATAAAAATATTTATTTCCCATTTGTTTAGATCTACTTTAAATCCTTTCCTAAAGTTTTATAATTTTCTTGATAAAATATTTTCACAACTTTAATTAGAATTATTCTTAGGTATATAATATATTTTCCTACTGTATATTGCAGTGGTCTTAAAGTCTGGTTTTCTTAGTATATAAAGAAATATAATGATATTTTATTATTGATCATATCTCCAACCAGCTTACTAAATTTGTGTTTCTAATAAACTGTAAATTTGTGGGTAAGCTTTGTAAACAATTATAATTTGAGAAAAATAATTTCATTTCTTCAAGTGTGGACAACTTTTATTTCTTCTTCTTGTATTACAATGTTGGCAAAGACTGCCAATACCATGTTTAATAGTGTAGCAAGATTATATGTCCTTAACTTGTTCATGATTTTCAAAGGAAATTTCCAACTGTTTCACCTTGTTTCCTTTAGCCTTTTGGTGGAAACCTCTTATCAGATTAGAGGATACCCCTTTTAGTTTGCTAATCTTTTTTTATCTTTTGCAGTGCTTCATTTTGTCAAATTTTGTTTTGCAAGTAGTTAATATTTGATGTGGTGAATGATCTTTATGGATTTTAACATGTTAAACCATTTTTGGATTCCTGGGATAGCTACAATTTGATCATTTGTTAATTTTTTTTTATCCACTGCTGTGTATTAATTCCAGAGAAGGCACTGGTGACCCACTCCAGTACTCTTGCCTGGAAAATCCCATGGATGGAGGAGCCTGGTAGGCTGCAGTCCACAGGGTCGCTAAGAGTCGGAAGCCACTGAGCGACTTCACTTTCACTTTTCACTTTCATGCATTGGAGAAGGAAATGGCAACCCACTCCAGTGTTTTTGCCTGGAGAATCCCAAGGACGGGGGAGCCTGGTGGGCTGCTGGGTGCACAGAGTTGGACACAACTGACTCAACTTAGCAGCAGCAGCAGCAGCAGCAGTGTATTAATTCAGGCCTATTGAATTTTTTTTGTTACTGAAAATGGCCTGTGATTTTCCTTTCTAATATAAACCTGATGCTGGCATCAAGGTTGTTTTGACTTGAAAAGAGGAATTGGAAAGTGTTTTTTCTTCTTGAACTATTTAAAAATATGTATATAAGATCAAAACATTCGGTATATTGAATGTTTTGTGAAACTACTAATGGCCCATGTTTATTGTATGCATATTTTAAGTACTGATTCAATGATTAGCATATATTTAGATTATTTCTCTTTTTCAAATCAGTTTTATAAGTGTTATTTTTCTCAGAATCTGCTCATTTTAGACACATTTTCAATAATATTGTTTTTCTTGGTATTTCTTTACAGTATTTTAATCTTTGTTGTAACTCTAGTCTTTTTAATTGCTATGATTGGTTTTTTGTGTTTTCTTTCCTTTTTCTTTTTTTTTAAGTCTTATTCAAAGAAAGTAGATTTTATTAAAAAATGGTTAGTCAGATATTCCCATTATGCTGTCAATATCACTCTCCTCCAAACACAAAATTGCTTTCAAAGACAGAAAATAAAAGATACATATTATTAAGAATAAATCCATATATATGAAGAACACTTTTCTTTATCATAAGAGCATCCTTTCAAGGTTTGCTCTTGTTATTTTACAAGCTTCAGGAAATTCCAGTGAACAATGAAAATCTAGTTTTTACTAGTCATTTTCTCCCTGAGGCTATTTCTCCACATCTATAATAGAACAGCAGGTAAGGAAATCTCAAATTCCATGATTCAGTACAACTCTTTTATACTGTCTGTTCAACATGATTGGAAAAATGTACAGACCCCTGCTGATGGATTTAAACTTAAATTTATGATTGCTAACTTCGGTGATCCAGTAGTGCTCCATTCAGTTTTATTATATTTACCCAGTCTTTTGACACACTTCCATACTTTTTTGCCCTTAATTAGATCATTTCCATCATTATTCAAGTATGCTGTAGCTGCATTTTAAATAGCTTCTCATTACCATTGAAGATGGGGAAACAGTGGAAACAGTGTCAGACTTTATTTTGGGGGGCTCCAAAATCACTCCAGATGGTGATTGCAGCCAGGAAATTAAAAGACACTTACTCCTTGGAAGGAAAGTTATGATCAATCTAGATAGCATATTCAAAAGCAGAGACATTACTTTGCCAACAAAGGTCCATCTAGTCAAGGTTATGGTTTTTCCAGTGGTCATGTATGGATGTGAGAGTTGGACTGTGAAGAAAGCTGAGTGCTGAAGAATTGATGCTTTTGAACTGTGGTGTTAGAGAAGACTCTTTAGAGTCCCTTGGCCTGCAAGGAGATCCAACCAGTCCATTCTAAAGGAGATGAGTCCTGGGTGCTCATTGGAAGGACTGATGCTAAAGCTGAAACTCCAATACTTTGACCACCTCATGCGAAGAGTTGACTCATTGGAAAAGACTCTGATGCTGGGAGGGATTGGGGGTAGAAGGAGAAGGGGATGACAGAGGATGAGATGGCTGGATGGCATCACTGACTCGATGGATGTGAGTTTGAGTGAACTCCGGGAGTTGGAGATGGACAGGGAGGCCTGGCATGCTGTGGTTCATGGGGTCGCAAAGAGTCAGACATGACTGAGCGACTGAACTGAACTGAACCATAGAAGACTTCTCTTGTTGTTGTTCAGTCACCCAGTTGTGTCCTGACCCTGTGGACTCCAGCACACCAGGCCTCCCTGTCCCTCAGCATCTCCCTAAGTTTGGCAAGTTCAAGTCCAACGCATACAATCCAGCCATCTCATCATCGGACACCCTCTTCTTAAAGCCCTCAATCTTTCCAAGCATCAGGGACTTTTCCAATGAGTCAGCTGCTCACATCAGATGACCAAAATACTGGAGCTTCGGCTTCAGCATCAGTCCTTCAAACTAGTATTCTATTACCACAGACTTCTGTAGATATTGCTTAATATCACTATTCTTTTTACAACAAAACCTATTATAAGAATTGTCAATGTTTGTCTTCATTTGATTTATTTCTATTTTCTAACCAAATGCAACAAAATTTACTCTCACTGTTAATTCTCTCTTCCAGGTTGTTTTGACTGTGAAAACCAAAGGTAATTTTTAGCCTCCTTACTCTATCAGCATTTGATAGAGTTAATTATGCCTTGTTAGATGGTTTCTTCACATGGCCTCCAGGAATCACTCTCTCCTAATCCTCCTCTTACTTTACTGACCTCACTCACCTGAATTTTATAGGTCAAAGAAGACCAGGGCTCAGTCCTGGATTCCTATCCTAGTCAACTCACTGTAAACAACCTCTATGTCTCATGATTTTATATTCCATCTATTTCTGAGGATGAAAAATTAACAGACAGAGTTTTGGCTTAAAACTTAACATGCAAACATCTTCAAAGACCATTGGATTTCTAAGCAGTATTTAAAAATTCACATGTAAAACACACAAAAGGTTATTGTAAAGATGGTAACAATAACCCTGTATGCGAGACAGCAAAAGAGACACTGATGTATAGAACAGTCTTTTGGACTCTGTGGGAGAGGGAGAGGGTGGGATGATTTGGGATAAGGGCATTGAAACATGTATAGTATCATATATGAAATGAGTCGCCCGTCCAGGTTCGATGCACGATACTGGATGCTTGGGGCTGGTGCACTGGGACAACCCAGAGGAATGCTATGGGGAGGGAGGAGGGAGGAGGGTTCAGGATGGGGAACACATGTATACCTGTGGTGGATTCATTTTGATGTATGGCAAAACCAATACAATATTGTAAAGTTAAAAAAGAAAAGAAAAGAAAAAAAAAAAAATAAAATAAAACGCACAAAAGGAACTACTTGGTTTGGATTCCCACTGACCCAGAAAGTAACTGCTTTGTTTGTCTTCCCCATCTCCAAAAACAAAAACTTCGTTCTGCCATTTGCCTTGACAAAATTGTTTACAATGCGCTGATTCTTATTTCTTTAATTTTTTATTGGTGTGCAGTTGATTTAAAATGTTGTATTAGAGTCTGCTATACAGAAAAGTGAATCAGTTATACATATACATACACTCTCTTTAAAATTCTTTTCTAATATAGGTTATAAGAGAGTATTGAGAACAGATCCCTGTGCTAAACAGTAGGTACTTATTAGCTATCTATTTTATATATATAATAGTGTGTTTATTTCAACCCGTCTCCCAATTTATCCCTTCCCAACTTTCAACCCTGGTAGCCATAAGTTTATGTGCTACATCTGTGAGTCTATTTCTGTTTTGTAAGTGATATCATGTATTTTTCTTTCTGACTTACTTTACCCAGTATGATAATCTCTAGGTCTATCAGTGTTGCTGCAAATGACATTATTTCATTATTTTTTTTAGATAGCTGAATAATATCCCCTTGTATATATGTCCCACTTCTTTATCCATTCCTCTGTTGATCGACATTTATGTTACTTATATTTCCTAGCTATTATAAATAGTGCTGCAATGAACATTGGGGTGCAGGATGTTTTTTTTTCAAAATATGGTTTTCTCTGGGTAGATGCCCAGGAATGGGATTACAGGATCATATAATAGCTCTATGTTTAGTTTTTCAGAGGAACCTCCATACTGTTCTCCATAGTGGCTGTATCAATTTACATTCCCACTAACATTGTAAGGGTTTACATTTTCTCCACACTCTCTCCAGCATTTATTCTTTGTAGATTTTTTGATGATGGATATTCTAACTAGTGTGAGATAATACCTAATTGTATTTCTGATTTTCATTTCTCTGATAATTTATGATATTGAGAATCTTTTCATGTATTTTTTTGGCCATCTGTATGTCTTCTTTGCAGAAATGTCTATTTATGTTTGCCCATTTTTTATTGATTTTTTAAATTTTTGTTATTGAAATGAACTTTTGTATATTTTGAAGATTAACCCCTTGTTGGCCGCTTTATTTGCCAATATTTTCTCCAATTCTATGGATTGTCTTTTTGTTTTGTTTCTGGCTTCCACTATTGTACAAAAAGCCTTTGAGTCTCTAGAAAATGGATCAAAAAAGATCTTCCACTATTTATAGCAGAGACTGGTCTGTTTATGCTTCCCCCTAAGAATTTTAGTGTCTAACCTTATATGTAGCTCTTAATCCATTTGTTAAGTTTTATTTTAATCTATTTTTCAGTTTATTTTTTGTATGGTGTTAGAGAATGTTCTAATTAGAGAATGTTCTAATTATACTTTTTTACAAGTAGCTGAAGACTTTACCCAGCACCACTTATTAAAGAGACTGTCTTTTCTCCATTGTCAGTTTTTGCCTACTTTGTCATAATTAAGTGATAATAGGTGCTTGGATTTATCTCTAGATTTTCTAACCTGTTGCATTTATCTGTGTTGCTGTTTCTGTGCCAGTACCACCCTGTTTTGAAGATTATTGATTTCTAGTATAGTCTGAAGTTAGAGAATCTGATTTCTTCAGTTCATTTTCTTTTCTCAAGATCACTTTGGATATTTGGGATTTTTGTGTGTCCATTCAAATTATAAATTTTTTGTTCTAATTGTGTGAAAAATGCCTTTGGTAATTTGATAGGGAATGCATTAAATCTGTAGATTGCTTTGAGTAGTATAGCCATTTTCACAGTATTGATTCTCACAATCCAAGAACATGATATATCTCTCCATCTCTTTTGTCATCTTTGATTTCTTTCTTTGGTATCTTACAGTTTTTGAAGTAATGATCTTTTTCCTCTTTAGGTAGGTTTATCCTGATATAATTTTAAATTGTTGATGTCATGGTAAATGGGATTATTTCCTTAATTTCTGTTTCTGATCTTTCATTGTTAGTGTATAGAAACACAACAGATTTCTATGTATTAATTTTGCATCCTGCAACTTTACCAAAATTATGATAAGTTCTGGTAACTTTCTGGTAACATGTTTAGGATTTTCTATGTATACATATTGTGTCATCTGCAAAAAAAAAAAGTGGCAGCTTTGCT
>NW_011494718.1:400694-408203 GCF_000754665.1 Bison bison bison
CTTCTTTTCCAATTTGAATTCTTTTTATTTCATTTTCTTCTCTGATTGTCATGGCAAGTCATAATTTTTGACTTCAAAAACTATGTTGAATAAAAGTGGTGAGAGTGGACACCCTTGTTGTGTTCCTGGTCTTAGAGGAAATGTTTTCAGATTTTCACCAATGAGAGTTATGTTTGTGCTGGATTTGTCATATATGGCCTTTAATATGTTGAGATAAGTTTCCTCTATATCCACTTTCTTGAGTTTTTTTTATATTTTTTTTTATCATAAATGGATGTTGAATTTTGTCAAGAGTTTTTTATGTATCTCCTGAGATGATTGGTTTTTGTTATTCTTCAATTTGTTAATGTGGGTATAACATCAATTGATTTCCATATATTGAAGAATCCTTGCATCCCTAGAATAAATCCTTCTTTCTCAGGGTATATAATCTTTTTAATGTGGCATTGGATTCTGTCTGCTAGAATTTTGTTGAGATTTTTTGTACGTATGTTCATTCCTGATATTTGCCTGAATTTTGTTTTTTCTGTGTGATCTCTTTGTCTGGTTTTGGTATCAGGGTGATAGTGGCCTTGTACAATGAACTTAGAAGTGTTTCTTCCTTTGCAATTATTTGGAAGAGTTTCAGAAGCAGCACTGTTAACTCTATGAATGTTTGATAAAATTTGTCTTTGAAACCATCTGGTCCTGACCTTTTGCTTGCTTTGCTTTTTTCAAATCACAGTTTCAATCTTATTACTTGTGATTTGTCTGTTCATATTTTCTTTTTTCTTTCTGCTTCAGTCTTTAAAAGTTGTAGCTTTAAAAAAAATTTCCATTTATTCTAGGTCGTCTCTTTTATTGGCATATAATTGCTAGTAGTAGTCTCATTTGATCCTTTGTATTTCTGTGATTTAAGTTGTAACTGCTTCTTTTTAATTTCTAATTTTATTGACATGAGTTTTCTCTGTTTTTTCCTTGATGAGTCTAGCTAAAGGATTAGCAATTTTGTTTATCTTCTCAGAGAATTAGCTTTTCATTTCATTGTTCTTTGGTATTGTCTTTTTCATCTCTTTTTTATTTATTTCTGCTCTGATTTTTATAATTTCATTCCTTTTATTGACTTTGGATTTTCCTTGTTCTTCTTTTTATAGTCTTTCTCTAGTTGCTTTAGATATACGGTTAGATTGGTTATTTGAGATTTCTCTTGTGTCCTGAGATAAGATTATAATGCTATAAACTTCCCTCTTAGAACTATTTTTGCTGTATCCCAAAGGTTATGTATCATCATGTTTTTGTTGTCATTTATTTCCAGATATTTTTTGGTTTCTTCTTTGATTTCTTCTGTAATCCATTGATTGTTTAGTAACATTGTTTAGTCTTTATGTGTCTGTGTTTTCTTTCTTTTTTAATAGTTTTTTCCTTATAATAGATTTCTAATCTCATAGCCTTGTAGTTGGAAAAAATGCTTGATATGATTTCAATTTTCTTTAATTTATCAAGGCTTGATTGTGGCAATATGTGATCTATCCTTTCAAATGTTCTTTGTATACTTGAGAAGAACATGTGTTCTGTTGTTGTGAGATGAAATATTTTTAAAGTGTTAAGACTATGGGTTGTCTTGTGTCACTTAAAGTTTGTGTTTCCTTATTAATTTTCTGTCTAGATGATCTGCCCCTTGGTGTAAATAGAGTTTTAAGGTCTGCCACTATTATTGTGTTAGTGTTGACTTCCCTTTTTTATGGCTATTAGCATTTAGCTTATATATTAAAGCGTTCCTATTTTGGTAGCATATATATTTACAATTGTTCAGTCTTCTTGGAGTCATCCTGTCATTATTATGTATTGTCCTTCTTTGTCTATTAAAAGTCTCTATTTTATTTTTTTTATGTTCTTTTATTTTTTTAATTTTATTTTATTTTTAAACTTTACATAATTGTATTAGTTTTGCCAAATATCAAAATGAATCCATCACAGGTATACATGTGCTCCCCATCCTGAACCCTCCTCCCTCCTCCTTCCCCATACCATCCCTCTGGGTCATCCCAGTGCACTAGCCCCAAGCATCCAGTATTGTGCATTGAACCTGGACTGGCATCTTGTTTCATACATGATATTTTACATGTTTCAATGCCATTCTCCCAAATCTTCCCACCCTCTCCCTCTCCCACAGAGTCCATAAGACTGTTCCATACATCAGTGTCACTTTTGCTGTCTCGTACACAAGGTTATTGTTATCATCTTTCTAAATTCCATATATATGCGTTAGTGTACTGTATTGGTGTTTTTCTTTCTGGCTTACTTCACTCTGTATAATAGGCTCCAGTTTCATCCACCTCATTAGAAATGATTCAAATGTATTATTTTAAAGTTTACTTGTCTGATATGAGTATTGCTAGCCCAGTTTTTCTTTGACTCTCATTTTAATGGAATCTTTTTTTTCCATCCCCTCACATTCAGTCTGTATGTTTCCCTAGGTCTGAAGTAGGTCTCTATGGCCAGCATATGTGCTGGTCTTGGTTTTGTATCCATTCATGTAGTCTATGACTTTTGGTTGGAGCATTTAATCCATTTACATTTAAGGTAATTATTGACATTTTTGTTCTTATTGTCATTTTCTTAACTGTCTTGTGTTTACTTTTCTAGGTCTTTTTCTGTTTCCTTACTCTTTTTTTTTTTTTCTCTTCTCCTGTGGTTTGACTATCATTTCTAGTGTTTTCCTTTTTTATTTGTATCTATTATAGTTTTTTTGATTTGCATTTCCAATGAGATTTGATATAGCAGTCTAGGTATATATATAAGATTTTATTAAAAAAACTTGGTCTTTTAATTTTAAGCACCATTTCCATTTCCTACATTTGTACTCTCCTCTTCTCAAGGTTGCTGGTTTTGATATCACATTTGTGGTGAATAATTTCCTATATTAACTCTTTTTTTTTTTTTTTTTTGCCTTTAAAAGTGAGGTTTTCCATTTGTTAATTTCTTGTTTCTAGTTGTGGCCTCTTTTTTACCTTGGAATAGAGAATTTCTTTTACATTTGTTATAAAGCTGGTTTGTTTGTGATGAATTACCTTTTCTTATTTATAAAGCTTTTCATTTCTTCATCAAATATAAATGAGAGTCTTTCTGGGTAGAGCAGACATGGTTGTAGATGTTTCCCTTTCATCACTTTAAATATATTGTGCCACTCCCTTCTGGCCTGCAGAATTTCTGCTGAAAAATCAGTTGATAACCTTATGGGTTTTCCCTTCTATGTTGTTTTGCTTTTCCCTTGTTGTTTTATTATTTTTTTCTTTGTATTTAATTTTTGTTATTAATATGTGTCTCTTGTGTTCCTCCTTCAGTTCACTTCAGTCACTTAGTCCTGTTCAAATCTTTGCAACTCTGTTGACTGCAGCACTCCAGAATTCCCTGTTCATCACCAACTCCCAGAGCTTGTGCAAACTCATGTCCATTGAGTTGATGATGTCATCCAACCATCTAATCCTCTCTACCCACCTTCTCCTCCTGCTTTCAATCTTTCCCAGCATCAGGGTCTTTTCAAATAAGCTAGCTTTTGCATCAGAGAGCCAAAATATTAGAGATTCAGCTTCAACATCAGTCCTTCCAATGAATATTCAGGACTGATTTCCTTTAGGATGGACTGGCTGGATCTCCTTCCAGTCCAAGGGACTCTCAAGAGTCGTCTCCAACACCACAGTTCAAAAGTATCAATTCTTCAGTGCTCAGCTTTCTTTATAGTCCAACTCTCACATCCATACATGACTACTGGAAAAAACAAAGCTTTGATTAAATGGACCATTGTTGGCAAAGTATCATCTCTGCTTTTTAATATGCTATCTAGGTTTGTCATAGCTTTTCTTCCAGGGAGCAAATGTGTTTTAATTTCATGACTAAACTCACCATCTGCAGTGATTTTGGAGCCCCCCAAAATAAAATCTCACTGTTTCTGTTGTTTGCCCATCTATTTGCCATAAAGTGATGGGAAAGGATGCCATGATCTAGTTTTTTGAATGCTAAGTTTTAAGCCAGCTTTTTCACTCTCCTCTTTCAGTTTTTAAAGAGGCTGTTCAGTTCCTCTTTGCTTTCTGCCATAAGGGTGGTGTTATCTGCATATCTGAGATTATTGATATTTCTCCTGGCAATTTTGATTTCAGCTTGTGCTTCATCCATCCAGGCGTTTCCCATGATGTACTTTGTATATAATTTAATTAAACAGGGTGACAATATACAGCCTTAATGCACTCCTTTCCCAATTTTAAACCAGTCTGTTGTTCGTGTTCGGTTCTTATTGTTGCTTCTTAACTGCATACAGATTTCTCAGGAAGCAGATAAGGTGATCTGGTATTGCCATCTCTTGAAGAATTTTCCACAGTTTGTGTTGATGCACACAGTCAAAGGCTTCAGAGTAGGCAACAAAGCAGAAGTAGGTGTTTTTCTGGAATTCTTGTGCTTTTTTGATGATTCAAACAATGTTGGCAATTTCATCTCTGAGTCCTCAGTTCAGTTCAGCTCAGTTGCTCAGTCATGTCTGACTCTTTGCAACCCCATGGACTGCAGTACACCAGGCCTCCAATTCCTCTGCCTTTCTAAATACAGCTTGAACATCTGGAAGTTCTCGGTTCATATACTGTTGAAGCCTGGCTTGAAGAATTTTGAGCATTACTTTGCTAGCCTATGAGATTACTACAAATGTGTGGTAGTTTGAACATTGTTTGGCATTACTTTTCTTTGGGACTGGAGTGAAAATAGACCTTTTACAGTCCTGTGGAAACTGCTGAGTTTTCCAAATTTGCTGATATATTGAGTGCAGCACTTTCAGAACATTATCTGAATTTGAATTAGAATTTGAAATTGGATTTGAAATAGCTCAACTGGAATTCCATCACCTCCACTAGCTTTTTCCATTCTGATGCTTCCTAAGGCCCACTTGACTTCGAAATCCAAGATGTCTGACTTTAGGTGAGTGATCACACCATTGTTGTTGTCTGGGTCATTAAGATCTTTTATTTATTTATTTTTTAATTTTTTTGCATAGTTCCTCTGTGTATTCTGCCACTTCTTCTTAATATCTTCTGCTTCTGTTAGGCCCATACTGTGTCTGTCCTTTATTGTGCCTATCTTTGCATGAAATGTTCTCTTGATATCTCTAATTTTCTTGAAGAGATATCTAGTCTTCCCCATTCTATTGTTTTGTCTGTTTTGTTGCATTAATCCCTGAGGAAGGCTTTCTTATCTCTCCTTGCTATTCTCTTTGACTATCAAATTGGTTTATCTTTCCTTTTCTCCTTTGCCTTTCACTTCTCTTCTTAAATATTACAAAATGATCACCACAATGAGTCTAATTACCTTCTGTCACCATACAAAGCTATTTTATAATTAAGTTTGTACCTCTTAATATACCTCACCAATTTCATTCATTCCCCTGGCTCCCTTCCCTCTGGCAAACACCAGTTTGTTCTCTGTATCTTTCTCTGTTGTGTGTCATGTTAATTCATTTGTTTTGTATTTTAGATTCCACGTATAAGTGAAATCATGGAACCTTTGTTTTTCTCTGCTTGAATTTCTTCATTTAGCATAGTATTTTCAAGGTCATCCATGTTGCTGCAAATGGCAATATTTCATCTTTTATGGCTAAGTAATATTCCATCAAGGTATATCTTTATTCATTTATTTACTGATGCTTACACTCAGACTCACGTCCATCGAGTCAGTGATGCCATCCAGCCATCTCATCCTCTGTCATCTTCTTCTCCTCCTGCCCCCAATCCCTCCCAGCATCAGAGTTTTTTCCAATGAATCAACTCTTCGCATGAGGTGGCCAAAGTACTGGAGTTTCAGCTTTAGCATCATTCCTTCCAAAGAAATCCCAGGGCTGATCTCCTTCAGAATGGACTGGTTGAATCTCCTTGTAGTCCAAGGGACTCTCAAGAGTCTTCCCCAACACCACAGTAGGTGATGGACAAGGAGGCCTGGCATTCATGGGGTCGCAAAGAGTTGGACACGACTGAGAGGCTCAACTGAACTGAACTGAGGTTGCTTCTGTATCTTGGCTATTGCAAATAATACTGAAATGAACTGAAAGGTTCATATACCTCTTAAAATTAGAATTTTTGTTTTCCTTGGACAAATACCCAAAAAATATAAGTGATGGATTTTACTGTAGTTCTATTTTTAATTTTTTGAGGAATCTCAATATTGTTTTCACTATTGAATATATCTATTTACAATTCCACTCACAAGGCATGAGGATTCTTTTTTCTTCAGTCCTCCTAATAATTTTTGTTGTTGTTGTCTTTTTTGATAATAGCCATTCTGACAGGTGAGAGGTGATATCTCACTGTGGGTTGATTTGCATTTCCCTAATGATTAGCAATGTTGAGTGTCTTTTCAGGTATTTGTTGGCCATCTGTATGTCTTCTTTGAGAAACTGTCTTTTCAGGACTTCTCTGTTATTTAACCAGGTTGTTTGTGGATTTTTTATTTGTTCTTGTTTGTTTTGGGTGTTGAAATGTATGAGTTATTTATATATATTAATCCCTTATTGGATGTACAATTTGTAAATATCTTTTATTCAGTACGCTGCCTTTTTGTTTTGTTGATAGTTTCCTTCACTCTGTGAAAGCTTTTTAGTTAGATGTAGTCCCATTTGTTTATTTTTGCTATTGTTTCCTTAGCTTGAGAAGATTTTAAAAAAATGTTTAGAATGTCAGAGAGCATGTCTATGTTTTCTTCTAGGAGTTTTATGGTTTTGTGTTTTATATTTACGTCTTTAATCTATTTGGCATTTGTTTTTGCACATACTGTAAAAAGATATTCTAATTTGATTCTTTTGCTTTCCCAATACCATTTATTGAAGAGATGACATTCTTGCCTCCTTTGTCCTAGATGAGTTGACCATATAAGTGTGGGTTTATTTCTAGATTTTCTTTACTATTCCATTGTTCTATGTCTCTGTGATGACCTTAAGCTGATGGTCTCTTAAGTTGAACTCATTCTAACAGCTCTGCAATTTCACTTCCCATTGCCACATACAGTTTTTTGATGTGTTTCACATCTTTTTGTACCTCTTAATTATCTATTGTTGGTATAGATAATTTTACTACTTTTGTCTTTTAAATTTCTTTACTAGTTTTACAAGGGGTTTGATCATCTACCTTTATTATGTGCTTGCCTTTACCATTTGAGACATTTTCTCTTGCAATTTACATATTTCTAGTCATGATCTTTTCTACTTAAAGAAGTTCCTTTAAGTAGAATTTATAGGAACTTATAAGGTCAGGATAGTGGTGCTGAACTCTTGCTGCTCTTACTTGTGTGTCAGTTCAGTTCAGTCACCCAGTCATGTCCAACCCTTTGCGACCTTATGGACTGCAATACACCGGGCTTCCCTGTCCATCACCAACTTCCAAGGCTTGTCAGACTCATGTCCATCAAATCAGTGATACCATCCAGCCATCTCATCCTCTGTTGTCCCCTTCTCCTCTTGCCCCCAATCCCTCCCAGCATCAGAGTCTTTTCCAATGAGTC
>NW_011494718.1:408303-444499 GCF_000754665.1 Bison bison bison
CCGGGCTTCCCTGTCCATCACCAACTTCCAAGGCTTGTCAGACTCATGTCCATCAAATCAGTGATACCATCCAGCCATCTCATCCTCTGTTGTCCCCTTCTCCTCCTGCCTTCAAACTTTCCCAGCATCAGGGTCTTTTCCAATGGTGATTTTTGTATCAAGGAGAAAGTATTGAAATTTCAGCTTCAGCATCAGCCTTTCCAATGAGTATTCAGGACTGATTATCTTTAGAATTTCTAGTTTGATTTCCTTGCCATCCAAGGAACTCTCAAGAGTCTTCTTCAACACCATAGTTCAAAAGCATCAGTCCTTCAGTGCTCTGCTTTTTTTATACTCCAACTCTCACATGCATACATGACTACTGGAAAAACCATAGCTTTGACTAGATGGACCTTTGTTGGAGTAATGTATCTGCTTTTTAATATACTTGTGTATAAAACTATTTCTTCTTTAAATCTGAGTGAGAACTTCATGGGTAAAGTATTCCTTTTTTTTTTAAACTGGTATGTTTTATTTATTGATTGATTTGAGTACAACATTTAGCTTCTATTTTTCATGGTTCAAGTATTCTTGATTTGTAGGTTTTTTACTTTTATCATTTAAAATATGTTATGTAAGTCCCTTCAGACCTATAAAGTCTCTGCTAAAAAGTCAGCTGATAATCTTAGAAGATTTCTATTGTATATACCTATTGCTTTTCTCTAACTGCTTTAAAAAGTCTTCCTTTATATTTAATTTAATTTTTTAAATTACAATATGTCTTTGTGTGGACCTCTGTGCATTCAACATTTTTGGAAATTTCTTTCCTACCTGAACTTGGATATCTGTCTCCTTTCTCAGTTTTTAAGGAGGTTTTCAACTATTTTGTCTTCAAGTAAGTTCTCTGCCTCTTTTCTATCTGACTCCTCCTGGTATATCTATAATGTGAATGCCTGTTATGATTCAGAGTTTTCTTAAACATACTTTTTTTTTTCATTATTATTTCTTTTTTTCTGTTCAGCTTGAGTATTTTCCACAATATTGTCTTCCAATTTGTGGATTTATTCCTACGTATAATCTAGTCTACTCTTGATTCCTTCTAGTGTACGTATATATATTTTTCAGCTATTGCATTCCTCAATTCTGTTTGGTTCTTCTTTATGTGTTCTAACTCTTTGCTAAAATTCTCCCTGTGTTCACCCATTCTTTTCCCAAGTTTGTTGAGCATCTTTATGATCATTTTTTGTACTCCTTATCAAGTAGATCATTTATCTCCACTTTGTTTTGTTCTTCTTCTAAAGTCTGTCTTATTCTTGTGTTTAGAACATGTTCCTCTATCTCCACATTTTCCCTAATTCTCTGTGTTTATTTCAATGCGTTGGGTAATTTGATTATATCATTCAATCTTAGAGAAGAGATGTTATATAATAGGAAATAGTCTATGGGGCCCAGCAGCACACTACCCTCTTGTCAGCAGGATTATATGCTTTAGGCATGCCCCCTATATAGTCTGTGTGGGTTCTTCTGTTGTGACAGGGCTGATAAGTGCTGTGAGTCTGGCCCCTGGCCCTGTGAGCATGTGAGGTTTCTGCATGAACCCCTTAGAAGCAGTATCTCTGCTTCCCATAGCGTTATGGTTTCTCATAAACAACCCGTCTGGCCTTTAAAGCCAGATGTTCTGCAGGCCTATCTTCCTAGCACAGGACCCCATGGCTGGAGAGCTCATTGTGGGTCTCACACCCCTCACTCCTTATGACTATCCTTCTGCTTGTGGATTGCCCACTTGGGAATGTGGGCATCTCCACCCTTCCTATTCATTTTATTTTATTTCTTCCTTCATACCTTTAAGTTGTGGAAATTTTTTTCTCCTAGTCTTTCTCCTATATCTTCTCTATTCTTAGATATAGTTGTTTTCTAAATAGTTTTAATTTTGGTGTGCTTATGGCAGGAGGTGAGCTCAGGGTCTTCCTACTCTTCTATCTATAGAGTATCAAAGGTTACACTTGTCTTTTGAGGCCAGGCATTGGTTTCTCTCCTCTAGCTATGAAAGTCATAGGTGGCATCTTCTTCCAACATAAAAAATCTTTTATCTATATCAAAAATTTGTTTTGTGTAGCCACCTTCATTTGTATCTGAAATAGATCTGGATAGCAGATCTATTGCAGCTTCTATATCAGCAATTGCTTCTTCATCTTGTACTTCTTTGTTTTAAAGGTGGTTTCTTTCCTTAAGCCTCCTAAGTCAAATTCTACTAGGTTCATTTTTTGGGGGAGGGAGAGTGGTCGAAATTTCCTCACCTCACTAAACCTTCATGGAATTGAAGGCAGTTAGGGCTGTTCTGGATTAAACTTTGACTTAAGAGAATTTTGTGCCTGGTTTCATCTTCTACTCATAGCACTCAAACTTTCTCATATCATCAATAAGGTGTTTTGCTTTCTTATCATTCATGTAGTAGTACTTTTAATTTCCATCAAGAACTTTTATTTTGCACTCGTGACTTGACTATTTGACATATGAAGTCTAGCTTTTAGCCTAGCTCAGCTTTCAACATGCCTTCCTCACCACACTTACCCTTTTCTAGCTTTTGAATTAAAGTACAGAGATATGCTGCTCTTTCTTTCACTTTATAAAGGCTATTATAGAGTTTTTAATTGGGCTTATTTCAATATTGTTGTGTCCCACAAAATAGAGTGGCCTGAGCAGAAGGAGAGAGACAGGGAACAACTGATTGGTGGAACAGTCAGAATACACACAACATTCACTGATTAAGTTCACCTTATTATATGGGCATATAATAGCTCAGTTGGTAAAGAATCTGCCTGAAATGTGGGAGATCTGGGTTCAGTCCCTGGGTTGGGAAGATCCTCCAGAGAAGGGAAAGGTTAGCTACTCCAGTATTTTGGCCTGGAGAATTCCATGGACTCTATGGTCCATGGGGTCTCAAAGAGTCAGACACAGATATGACTGAGCAACTTTCACTTTCACTTCATTATATGGGCAGGGTTCTGGGCAACCCAAAACAGTTACAACATGCATGCTTAGTTGCATGCTCAGTCATGTCTGACTGTGACCCATTTGACTGTAGACCACCAGGATCTGTCCTATCTGTCCTTAGGATTTTCCAGGCAAGAATACTGGAGCGGGTTGCTATTTTCTTCTCCAGAGGATCTTCCTGATGCAGGAATAGTGCTCACATCTCCTGTGTCTCCTGCATTTCAGACAGATTATTTACCAGCTGAGCCATCAGGGAAGCCCTTAAAAAATTACAGCAGTGACATCAAAGATCACATTACAGATCACCATGTAATAGTTGGAACATTTAAAATATTGGGAAAATTATCAAAATGTGGCACAGAGACATAAATTGAGTAAAAGCTGTTGGAAAATGACTCTACTTCCTCAATGTTGGTTTTCCACAAACCTTCAATTTGTAAAAAATGAAATATCTGCAAAGCATGATAAAGTAAGGCATGGCTGTATTTAGGAATGTGTGTTTGGATTGCAAGGATACATTGTTATTGTTGCTTTTAAATCATGTTTTAGTTTCAGTGTCTAGAGTACATGGTCTCATAAAATGATTTTTAAAATTTCCTTGTGTCATGGTGATTTAGTCACTAAGTTATGACGGGCTCTTGCAACCCCATGGACTGTAGCCCGCCAGGCTCCTCTGTCCATGGGATTTTCCAGGCAAGAATATTAGCATGGGTTGTCATTTCCTTCCCCAGGGTATCTTCTTGACCCAGGAACTGAAGCCACATTTCCTGCACTGCAGGCAGATTCTTTACCACTGAGCCTCCAGGGAGGCCCAAAATTACTTTAGACTGGACTTTTGCTCAATATATGGTTAATTCTCTCTTTTTCTAAACTTTGTTAAAATATTTTCAAGATAATTTTATTTTTTCATGAAATCATTGAAGCAAAAACTAGACTTTGCTGCAGTAAACCAGAAATAGGTTTTTTACATGAGTCTGGTTAATTCTTAAAAATGCTTTATGTATACATTAGATAATGTGTATTCTCTAATTGGTGCACACAGAAACAAACCTCCATTGCTATCTTATAAATAAATTCTTCAATATCATTTTTCTAGATTCCATATATATGTATTAGAATACAATATTTCTCTTTCTCTTTCGGACTTATTTCAGTCTGTATAATAGGCTCTGGGTTCACTCACCTCATTAGAACTGTCTCAAATGTGTTCTTTTTTATGGTTGAGTAATATTCCATCATGTATATGTACCACCACTTCTTTATTCATTCATCTGTCAATGGACATCGATGTTGCTTCCCTGTTCTAGCTATTGTAAATGGTGCTGCAATGAACAGTGGGATACATGTGTCTTTTTCAGTTTTGGTTTCCTCAGGATATATGCCTAGGAGTGGGATTGCTGGGTCTTATGATGGTTTTATTCTTATTTTTTTTAAGGAATCTCCATACCGTCTTCAATAGTGGCTGTTGTATCAATTTAGACTCCCACCAGCAGTGTAAGAGGGTCCTCTTTTCTCCACACCCTCTCCAGTGTTTATTGTTTGTAGACTTTTTGATGCTGGCCATTCTGGGTGATGTGAGGTGACATCTCATTGTAGTTTTGATTTGCATTTCTCTAATAAGGAGTGATCCTGAACATCTTTTCATGTGTTTGCTAGCCATCCATATGTCTTCTTTTGAGAAATGTCTGTTTAGGTCTTTTCCCCACCTTTTGATTAGGTTGTTTGCTTTTCTGGTATTGAATAGTATGAGCTGCTTATATATTTTTGAAATTAATCCTTTGTCAGTTGTTTCATTTGCTATTATTTTCTCCCATTCTGAGGGTTGTCTTTTCACTTTGCTTATAGTTTCCTTCACTGTGAAAAAACTTTTAAGTTTAATCAGGTCCCACTTGTTTACTTTTGTTTTTATTTCTGTTCCTCCAAGTGGTGGACCATAGAGAATCTTGATTTGATTTATGTCATTGAGTGTTCTGCCTATGTTTTACTCTAAGAGTTTTATAGTTTCTGGTCTTACATTTAGGTCTTTAATCCATTTTGAGTTTATCTTTGTGTATGGTGGTAGGAAGTGTTCTAATTTCATTCTTTTATATAGCTGTCCAGTTTTCCCAGCACAATTTATTGAAGAGGCTGTCTTTGCCCTCATTGTATATTCTTTGTCAAAAATAAAGTACCCATAGGTGCATGGGTTTATTTCTGAGCTTTCTACTTTGTTCCATTGGTCTATATTTCTGTTTTTGTACTAGTACCATACTGCCTTAATGTATGTAGCTTTGTAGTATAATCTGAAGTCAGGGAAGGTTGATTTCTCCAGCTCCATTCTTCTTTCTCAAGACTGCTTTGGCTATTGAGGGTCTTCTGTGTTTCCACATGAACTGTGAAATTTTTTTTCTAGTTCTGCAAAAAATGACATTAGTAATTTGATAGGGACCAATCACATTGAATCTTTAGATTTCACTTGGTAGTATAGTCATTTTCACAATATTGACTCTTCCTACCCAGGAACATGGGTATCCATTCAGCCAGTCTGTGTCCTTTTGGTTTCTGCCCTTTAAGGTTGGTCCAGTGGTTTGTGTAAGCTTTGTATAGGGTGAAATTTGTGCTTAGTCTTTTTGTTGTTGTTGTTGTTTGTTTGTTTTTGTTTTTCTTCTGATAGGCAAGCCTGAGTGAGATGGTAATCCTGTCTGTTGATGATTGGGTTTGTATTTTTGTTTTGTTTTGTTTGTTCTTTAAATGGGGCATTCTGCATAGTGTGCTACTGGTGGTTGGATGATGCTGGCTCTTGTATTCAAGTGGTTTCCTTTGTTTGAGTTCTCACCATTTGATACTCCCTAGGGTTAGTTCTCTGATCATCTAGGGTCTTGGGATCAGTGCTCTTACTCCCATGGTTCAGGGCTTGATCTCTGGTCAGGAACAAAGATTCCATAAGTGGTTTTTTATGGCATTAAGTGAGATTAAAACAAATAACCCAAAACAAGAAACCAAAGATACATCCCAGACAAATGGCAGTTACAAAATCAGGCAAATATTAACTAAAATAATGGAATATACACATATACACCTATAAGCAAGATCAAAACAGTCCAACAAAATTAAGTACAGTAGATTGACAAGATGGACAAAGGAAATAAAAAAGTATATCTACCAGTTAAGAATAAAATTAACTAAAGCACAAACTACAGCGCAAAGTTTTGTTTAGAAAACAGAACTAAAGCAAGGTGTCAAATGGGGATTAAAGCAATGAAAATAAAACCAACTAATATGGTGAGAGGAAAAGAAAAAAAGAATAGATATGCAAAGTTAAATACAGGTAGATAAAGAAGATTTATATGCATTAAAGATTAACTGCAAGGGGAAAAGAACAGTAGGAAAAGCAAACAAATGAATAAAGGTAGAAAAATAATAATAAGCTTTAAAAATTAAAATTAAAAAAGAGAAAAGAAAAAAAAAAAGGAGTAAGGAAGAAGAAATAGAAAGAAAAAAAGAGGAAAACTCCACAGAACTGCAAAAGCCCAACATAGAAGCAGAGGTTTATAACAACAATAAATTTGTGACTGAAATACACATATACATACACACCCATAAGGAAAATCAAAACAGTCCAACAAAAATAAACTATAATAGACTGACCTGGCAAACAAAGCAAGCCAAAAATTATATCTACCAGCTAAGAACAAAACTAACTAAAGCACAAACTGGAAAACAAAACTAAAGTAAGGTGGGAAGTGGGAAATAAGGCAATGAAAACAAAACTAGCAAATATTTTAAGAGGAAAGGAAAGAAAGAAAAGAAAGAAAGTATAGATATGCAAAGTTAAATAGAGGTAGATGAAGAAGATTTATATACATTAAAAATTAACTGCAAGGGAAAATAACAGTAGGAAAGGCAAACAAAGGAATAAATATAGAAAAAATAATAACAGGTTTAAAAAAATTAGAAATTAAAAAATTTAAAAAAGAGAATAAAAAGGAAGAAGAATAAGAAGAAAAAAAGGAAAATTCCACAGAACTGCAAAAGCCCAGCACAGAGGCAGAGATTTATAACAACAATAAAAAAAGTGACAGAAAAAAATAAAACTCAAAAGCTTAATTAGATTTCATAGTGCCAATAAAATCAAGAACTGCAATGGGGTATTGGTGGGGGAGGAAAAAAGAAATAAGTAAAAAAAATTTCAAAAGAATCTACAGAACAAGTCAAAGTATAAGAATAATAAATGTTTTTCTTGAGTCACTGCTGTCAGAGTCCTTTCCCTTGCTGAGAGTCACAGTCCACCTCACCTCCCTAGGATGCCCTCCAACACTGTGCTGGACTCTGGACCTGCTGTGGGGGCAGCTCAGATTCTAATCTGATCCTACTCCTGTGTGTCCTTGCCTCCAATGCCCACAGCTGTCAGAACTAGTGCGTTTTATTTTGTGGGAGCTCTCAGTGTCCTTGTATATAGTCACAGAGTCTTCCTAGTTGATTGTGTGGATTTACTCTGCAGCTTGTACAGCTGGTAGGAGGGCTTTAGGTCTTTCTTAGCCATCTGCCCTGGGGTTCAATTGTGGTTTTATTTCCACCTCTGCATGTGGGTCGTCCACTGGGGTTTGCTCTTGAGGCTGCCCTGGAGGACTTGTGTCTGTCCCAGTGAGGGCCAGGTGTGGAGGTGGTGCAACTGCTTGGCTCGCAGGGGTTCTGGAGGCACCAGGTACTCAAGGGAGTTTGTGGCTAGGGCAGCAGGAAATATAGTGCTCTAGAAGGGCATGGCAAGCAATATTGGTCAATACACTCCAGTATTCTTCCCTGGAGAATCCCCCTCCCTGACAGAGAAGCCTGGCAGGCTAAAGTCCACATGGTCGCAGAAAGTTGGACATGACCAAAGCAAGCCTGCGTGCATAGGTGCAAGACTTTCTTGTCTGTGGCAGCTCTGCCACAGTGATTGAGTATGAAAGTGGCATAGCTGCTTGGCTTGTGGGGACTTTGGTGGCCCTGAGTGTGCAGGGACATGGACGGCCTCCACTGCAGAAGTTATGGCCCTGTCAGAAGTTTTGTTTGTTTGTTTGTTTTTAAGCCTCTTGTAACCTGGAGAATCCCAGGAACGGGGAAGCCTGGTGGGCTGCTGTCTCTGGGGTCGCACAGAGTCGGTCACGACTGAAGCGACTTAGCAGCAACAGCAGCAGCTGGTGATCAGAAGGCCTCTTTGGCCAGTTTTCTCTCTTGGGCAGCCCATTCAGGTATTTAGAGAGCTCCGTTGCCTGGAGTCCTTTTCTGTTGTTTGGCACATCAAGCACATAGAGGGTCCTCCCTGGCTGGGGTCCTACTCTGTAGGTCAGCCACTTAGAGGAGCACCCTGGGTGGGATCCTACTCTGAATTTCAGTGCCTCAAGCATTTGATAGGCCAGCCTCTCTAATGTTCAGCTGCCAATGTTCGCCTGTGGGGAGAGGCTATATGGTGATGGCTTCACCCCCTACACATGACCTTGCTTCCATGACTACCTGGCTTTCCTCCACAGGCATTTCCCACCACAATCTCCTCCCTCACATCACCTTGATCCATCTCTCCACAGTCGACAGCAGCCCTCACCCTAAGATTGCTCCACAGTCCCTAAACTCCAGTTCCCAGCTGGTGCGCCTTCTAGGGGACCTGCATTTCTGTCTGGGCTGCAGCAAGGAGTGTCTGATTCTCATTCCATTCAGGCTGCCACAGATCAGTTCTTTCACTCTCAGCCTTAAGTGTTTCTCCTCTGACTCAGACGATTGTCCTGATGTGAGGACCAGAGCCCTGCTTCAGTTCCCCCATCCGGCAGGTCCATTCCTAACACTCCTGTTTTTCGCCCTAGTTCCTTCATCGTACCGAGTTTTGCAGGGGTCTATATATTTTTTTCTGCTCGTCAGGTACTCCTGTCTGTTCTCAGCATGTACTTCTGTGTCTGAAGGTGTGTTCCTGATGTATCTGTGGAGAGAGATGTACTCCACATCCACCTACTCCTTCACCATCTTGTTCCTGATCCTTTTCTCATCCTTAATGATGATTTTGTTTTAAAGTCAATTTTTTCTGATATAAACCTAGATAGCCTCATCCTTCTTTTGACCATATTCCTTTGATATATCTTTGCTGTAACCAGCTTTCACAATGCCCCTCAATGGTCCCTGTTGTCTAGTAATCACATCCTTGAATAGTTCCCTCTCATAATAAATAGGACTAACCTGCATAATCACCAGCATGTTGCTTAAATGGCACTGTGTTGCTTCAGACCCAGGTTACAAAGGGCACCATGGCTTCTTGGATCACTTATTCTGAGAGAAGCTAGATACATTGTTAGGGTACCAGGCCTACAAGAGGTCCTTCAGCCCCAAACAGGCCTTGAGGTGACTGTAGTTCTAGCCTACATCTTGACTGAAATCTCTTGGGAAATATTGGGTCAGAAAGGCAGTTAAGCACTTCTAAATTGCTGATCTATAAAAAAAATATGAAATAATGATTGTTCATTATAAGCCATTAAATTTTGAGGGAATTTTCTATGTAGCAACAAATGCATATTGATAGATACATAGATAGATAATAGATAGAAAGTACAAAATAAGTGTATCATTTTACTTAGCTTTCCTATGTTCTTGTACTAGGCATAAATAGTGTATAGAAATATTTAAAAATTCAATCCTTTGTTCTGTTTTTTTTAATTAGGAAGTTTATTGATTTGCTATGATTATTATTTCTACCATTTGGTTTTAAAAAAATTACCCCACGTTTTAATGCTTCTTTTCTTTTTCCTCCATTTAAAATAATTGGCTAAATTATTTCTTATTTCATTTTTCTTTCTATAGTGTTAACATTTAGATTATGTTACTTTTTAGTGTTTTTATAGACAATGTTTTCATTTATGACTAATTTATAATGTATAAAGGTATCTGAAGTCCTGTCAAAATATTATCCAGCTATAAAAATTTGACTATAGCTACACTAGTTCAGCACTTCCTGAGTATTCTCCCATTCACTTAATTTCCAAAACTTATTAAGTAATAGGTCTTCATTCTCTTGACACATTTAAAAGTTTCTCTTTGTTTTAGGTTTTCTGCAGTTTTGCCAAAACACATCTAAGTGTGAATTTCTTTTTTACCTATCTTGCTTTAATTTATTTATTGTTTTCTGGATCTGCAAATTTACTTCTTACAATTTATTTTGCAAATCTTCAGCTATTAGCTATTCACATAGTTCCACCCTCCATTATCTCCATTCTGTCCAGCTATATATGTTGTAGAGCTTCTCAGTAAATCTGATTTTATATATATATATATATATATATATCAATCTCTTAATTTTTTTATATTTACTATTTTTTCTATATACATATAGAAATAAATATATTCTATCTATATTTTGTATTTCTCTATTTCTTCCTACTGGTTAAATAATTCTAGTTAATTTCATCAGATATATCATCAACTCACTAATTAGTTACTCTCTTTGTCTAAAGTGAAAGTGAAGTTGCACAGTCATGTTCGACTCTTGGCAACCCCATGGACGGAGCAGCCTGATAGACTGATAGCCTGGTAGCTGATAGCCTGATAGGGATTTACCAGGCAAAAGTACTGGGATGGGTTGCCATTTCCTTCTCCAGGGGATCTTCCCAACTCAGGGATCGAACCCTGGTCTCCCGCATTATAGGCAGATGCTTTTTCCGCCTGCGCCACCAGGGAAGTCTGTGTCTAAAAAGCTATTTAACTGGTTTAAGGAGATTTTTTAAATTTCAAAAATTATATTTTTAATTTCAAAAAAATTCAGCTTTTTTTATAGTCTTTCTGACCACTACTGAAGGTTGTGTACTGCTTCCTCATATTTGTAGTTATATATTTTATTTTCTTAAGAATTTATGATATAGTTTGTAGTAGGTATAATAATGTCCACATTTTAATCACCAAAGCTTGTGATTATGTTAAGGTACAGGGAAAAGAAAATGAAGCAGTCTGATCATATGGACCACAGCTGAGACTAATTCAATGACATATGAGACATTCCATGTAGGGCCAGCCAAGATGAATGGGTCATGTTGGAGTTCAGACAAAACGTGGTCTACTGGAGAATGGAATGACAAACCACTTCAGTATTCTTTCCTTGAGAACCCCATGAACAGTATGAAAAGGCAAAAAGATAGGATACTGAAAGATGAACTCCCAAGGTCGGTAGGTGCCCAATATGCTATTGGAGATCACTGGAGAAACAATTCCAGAAAAAATAAGAAGACGGAGCCAAAGCAACAACAATACCCAGGTGTGGATGTGACTGGTGATGGAAGTAAAGACCCATGCTGTAAAGAGAAATGAGGCACAGGAACCTGGAATGTTAGGTCCATGAATCAAGGCAAATTAGAAGTTGTCAAACAGGAAATGGTGAGAGTGAACGTCAACATTTTAGGAATCACCAAACTAAAATGGACTGGAATGAGTGAATTTAACTCAGATGACCATTATATCTACTACTGTGGGCAAGAATCCCTTAGAAGAAATGGAGTAGCCCTCATAGTCATCAAAAAAGTACAAAATGCATACTTGGATGCAACCTCAAAAACGACAGTATTCTCTCTGTTCGTTTCCAAAGCAAACCATTCAATATCACAATAATCTAAGTCTATGCCCAAACCAGTAATTCTGAAGAAGCTGAAGTGGAACAGTTCTATGAAGAACTTAAAGTTGTGCTAGAATGAACACTCCTAAAAATTGTCCTTCTCATTATAAGGGGACTAGAATGCAAAAGTAAGAAGTCAAGAAATACCTGCGGTAACAAGCAAACTTGGCCTTGGAGTACAGAATGAAGCAGGGAAAAGGCTCATAGAGTTTTGCAAAGAGAACATAGTGGTCATAGCAAACACCCTCTGCCAATAACACAAGAGAAGACTCTACACTTGGACATCACCAGATGGTCAATACCAAAAACAGATTGACTATATTTTTTGCAGCCAAAGATGGAGAAGCTCTATACAGTCAGCAAAAACAAGATTAAGTGTTGACTGTGGCTTAGATCATGAACTTATTGCAAAATTCAGACTTAAATTGAAGAAAGTAGGGAACACCACTAGACCATTCAGGTATGACCTAAATCAAATCCCTTACGATTATATAGTGGAATTGAGAAATAGATTCAAAGGATTAAATCTGATAGAGTCCCTGAAGAAACTATGGATGGAGTTTTATGACATTGAACAGGAGGCAGGGATCAAGACGATCCCCAAGAAAAAGAAATGCAAAAAAGCAAAACGATTGTCTGAGGAGATCTTACAAATAGCTGTGAAAAGAAGAGATGCAAAAGGCAAAGGAGTAAACAAAAGATATACCTATTTGAATACAGAGTTCCAACGAATAGCAAGGAGAGACAAGGATGCCTTCCTCAGTGATCAATGCAAAGAAATAGAGGAAAACAAAAGAATGGGAAAGACTAGAGATCTCTTCAAGAAAACTAGAGATACCAAAGGAACATTTCATGCAAAGATGGGCACAATAAAGGACAGAAATTGTATGGACCTAACACAAGCAGTAGATATTAAGAAGAGGTGGCAAGAATACACAGAACTATACAAAAAAGAGCTTCATGACCCAGATAATCATGATGGTATGATCACTCACTTAGAGCCAGATATCCCAGAAAGCAAAGTCAAGTGGGCCTTAGGAAGCATCACTATGAACAAAGCTAGTGGAGATGATGGAATTCCAACTGAGCTATTTCAAATCCTAAAAGATGATGCTATGAAAGTGCCACACTCAATATGCCAGGAAACTTGGAAAACTCAGCGATGGCCACAGGATTGGAAAAGGTCAGTTTTCATTGCAATCCCAAAGAAAGGCAATCCCAAAGAATGTTCAAACTACTGCACAATTGCACTCATCTCACACACTATCAAAGTAATGCTCAAAATTCTCCAAGCCAGGCTTTAACAGTATGTTAACCATGAACTTCCAGATGTTCAAGCTGGATTTAGAAAAGGCAGAGGAACCAGAGATCAAATAGCCAACTCCATTAAATCATCTAAAAAGCAAGAGAGTTTCAGAAAAACATCTACTTCTGTTTTATTGACTATACCAAATCCTTTGACTGTGTGGATCACAACAACCTGTGGAAAATTCTTAAAGAGATGCAAATACCAGACCACCTGACCTGCCTCTTGAGAAATCTGTATGCAGGTCAGGAAGCAACAGTTAAAACTGTACATGGAACAACAGACTGGCTCCAAATTGGGAAAGAGTACATCAAGGCTGTATATTGTTATCCTGCTTATTTAACTTCTATGCAGAATGCACATCATGAGAAACACTGGGCTGGATGAAGCACAAGCTGAAATTAAAATTGTGGGGAAAAATATCATTAACCTCAGATATGCAGATGACATCACCCTTATCATCCTTATGGCAAAAAATGAAGAACTAAAGAGCCTCTTTATGAAAGTGAAAGAGGAGAGTGAAAAAGTTGGTTTGAAGCTCAACATTCAGAGAACTAAGATCATGGCATCTGGTCTCATCACTTCATGGCGAATAGATGGGAAAACAGTGGAAACAGTGAAGACTTTATTTTAGGTACTCCAAAATCACTGCAGATGGTGACTGCACCCATGAAATTAAAAGATGCTTTTATGACCAACCTAGACAGCATATTAAAAAGCAGAGACATTACTTTGCCAACTGAGGTCTGTATAGTCGAAGCTATGGTTTCTCTATAGTCATATACGGATGTGAGAGTTGGACTATAAAGAAAGCTGAGCATCAAAGAGTTGATGGTTTTGAACTGTGGTGTTGGAGAAGACTCTTGAGAGTCCCTTGGCCTGCAAAGAAATCCAACCAGTCCATCCTAAAATCAGTCCTGAATACTCTTTGGAAGGACTGATGCTGACATTGAAACTCCAATATTTTGTCCACCTGATGTGAAGAACTGACTTATTAGAAAAGAACCTGGTGCTGGGAAACTGAAGGCGGGAGGAGAAGGGGATGACAGAGGATGGGATGGTTGGATGGCATCACTGACTCAATGAACATGAGTTTGAATAAACTCTGGGGGTTTGTGATGGACAGGGAGGCCTGGCGTGCTGCAGTCCATGGGGTCACAAAGAGTTGGACGCAACTGAGAGACTGAACTAAACTGAACAGGGGAAAGTAGAATTTAAAATGCATATGTAGTTAAAATTACTAACCAGCAGATAGGGAAATTATCCTGATTATGTGAGGCCAATATTATCACAAGGATCACCAAACGTGGGAAAGAGAGGCAGAAAAAATGTCAGAGGAAGAGATGTGACAATAAAAGCAGGATCAGATACATGCGACATGATTGGCTTTAAAGATGGAAAGACAATCATGATCTAAGGAATTTAGTTGTTCTCTAGAAGCTGGAAAAGGAAACATGTAGATTCACTTCTTGAAGTCCCAGAAAGGAAGAGCCCTGCCAGCACCTTAATTTTATGACACCTAAACTCTCCGAGTTTGTGTTGTTTCAAGATACTAGTTTTGTGGTTATTTGTTATGGCAGCATTAGAAAACTAACACATAACTATTTATTAATATATTCTACATCTGACTATTTCAATATCTGAAGTCCCTAAAAATGAGACAATTGTTTCCCATATATGGCCTTATCCTTCATGATACTTATATTTTCAATTACATTTTTTAATATTAATTTGCATGAATTCTCTGGACCTCAGTGAAAATGTTTTCCTCTACTTCTACCAGAGAACTAGGGGCAATAAAATCCAGGAAATAAATTTAATTTTCAGGATAAGTGATTTTTTTATATACAGATGCAGTTTTCAAATATTTCTTTAAAGGAAAAACAGTATGTTATACATGTACATCATTTGGAAAAAAAAAAAAAAACTTTTAAACTCCTTATTCCAGTTTTCACATTAAAAGGGTCAGAGGTAAAATTGAAAACAAAAAATATTTTTTCTCTTCAATTGAAAAGTATATGCAACAAGATTAAGGACTGTAATATTTATCTATAACATGTTTACATATGCCAAAAGGAAAACTTGATTAAGTTGAAAATCAGAGTAATTTGACCCTGTATATATTATTTACTTCAAGGCTTTTGTGTGTGCTTATATTTCTTTCTTAGTTAGGACTTAATTCTGTAGCACTTGGTTGTATAAACTATAGATACCAATTTCTTCAACTTTAGCCAGTTGTTTTCATTTATACTTCCATGAGATTTAAAGAATGGAAAGTAAAACTTGAAAAGCAATATGAACAGATAAATTTTGCCATGACAGTCAAAACCATTTGCAAGAAAAAAATGAAAAAAGACCAAATGGTTGTCTGGGGAGGCCTTACCAACAGCTGAGAAAAGAAAAGCAAAAGGCAAAGGAGAAAAAGAAAGATATACCCATCTGAATGGAAAGGTCTAAAGAATAGCAAGGCAAGATAAGAAAGCTTTCCTAAGTGATCAAAGCAAAGAAATAGAGGAAAACAATAGAATGGGAAAAACTGGAGATCTCTTCAAGAAATCAGAGAAACCAAGGGGAGATTTCATGCAAAGATGGGCACAATAAAGGACAGAAGTGGTATGGACCTAACAGAAGCAAAAGATATTAAGAAGAGTTGACAAGAATACACAAAAGAACTATACAAAACATCTTAATGACCCAGATTACCACAATGGTGTGATCACTCACCTAGTGCCAGATATCCTGGAGTGTGAAGTCAAGCAGGTCTTTGGAAATGTCACTATGAATAAAGCTAGTGGAGGTGATGGAATTCCAGTTGAGCTGTTTCAAATCCTAAAAGATGATGCTGTGAAAATGCTTCACTCAATATGCCAGCAAATTTGGAAAACTCAGCAGTGGCCACAGGACTAGAAAAGGTGAGTTTTCATTTCAATCCCAAAGAAAAGCAATGCCAAAGAATGTTAAAAGTACCACACAATTGCACTCAGTTCACAAACTAGCAAAGTAATTCTCAAAATTCTCCAAGCTAGAATTCAACAGTACATGACATGAGAACTTCCAGATGTTCAAGCTGTACTTAGAAAAGGCAGAGGAACCAGAGATCAAATTGTCAACATCCATTGGATCATAGAAAAAGCAAGCTAGTTCCAGAGGAACATCTACTTCTGCTTCTTTGATTTTGCCTTTGTGTGAGTCACAACAAGCTGTGGAAAATTCTTCAAGAGATGGAAATAGCCGACCACCCCACCAGCCTCCTGAGAAATCTATATGCATGTCAGGAAGTAACAGAACCAGACTTGGAACTGTGGATTTGTTCCAAATTGAGAAAGGAGTGCATCAAGGCTGTATGCTGAACTGAACTGAACCATAAACTTGGATAAAAAACTTGAAAGGAAGAATTTTAATTTCAGTGATGTACATCAGATTATTTTATCTCTGGTTTTCACCAATCCAAGTTATTCATATACCTTTTCTTCACAAATAAGTAGAATTATTTGCATTTCATATCAACTCATCTTCTAACTGCCCCAGGAGAAACACATTAAAATTGTCAGGACTATATCTTTTGTTTAGACCATGATTTACTATGAGTTCAAATTGTGGGAATCTCTGAGAAATAATTTACAAGTGCATGAGATAGGACTTATTTATTTTAAAGTACATGAATTTATTCTAAGGTCAACATTAGTCTCCTCACCAATGACTAATTCAGTAATGGGCAGGTTAACTCTATCTTGCCAATAAGACAGGAAAGCGTAGGAGAAAGTCACACGAAAAGCCATTCCTCTGACATTTTTCTTTTCAGCAGAGATACTTGGAATAGCTCCAGGCTCTTTTCCAGAACTTTATGGTGAAGCTAAGGGTCAGGGTGTCAGAACCAAGAATTGAAAAAGCTGTGATCTTTGATGACCTTTGTTGTTGCTCAGTCACTAAGTCATGTTCAACTCTTTACAGCCAACTTCATCTTCTTGGTTTTTCTTAGCTCTTGACTAGGGTGTGCGTCCTTGTCCTTCCTGAAATTTTCCTTCAGTTTGTTCATGGGCAGTGTGATTTTTTTTTTTTTTTCCACTCCTTATACTGCTGAGATTGCTCCTTTCTCTTTGGTTGGAATTTCCTGATCTTTCCTTCTCATACAGACATGGATGCCTTAAGTCCTCTCTTTATCCCTCTTTTGTCTTAGTTTTCTGACAGTATCTTCTTTGTCACACGCATTCTTTTATTTCAGAGATGTATAGAGAAACAAGCAATACATCTGTGAGTCTTTGATCTATTTCCTGTGAAATAGTGGCAATGGCTATTGATACATGAATCCTTCAGAAGACTGTAGAGTTTTGCCAAGAAAATGCACTGGTCATAGCAAACAGCCTCTTCCAACAACACAAGAGAAGACTCTACACATGGACATCACCAGATGGCTAATATAAAATTACACCAGAGGAGTTAAACCTACCTAAATTCATTAGTGAACACTATTCTGATGGATGGAATTTTCTAAAAAACTAAACTGTCGCATGATAGTCTTAAAATCTAATTTTATTTTCTGGGACCTTTTCTGGTATAATGCATTACTCAGTCAGTTCAGTCATTCAGTTGTGTCTGACTCTTTGTGACCAATGGACTGCAGCATGCCAGGCTTCCCTGTCCATCACCAACTCCTGGACCATACTCAAGCTCATCTCTATCAATTAAGCAATGTCATCCAACCATCTCATCCTCTATCATCCCCTTCTCCTCCTGCCTTCAATCCTTCCCAGCATCAAAGTCTTTTCCAATGCATCAGCTCTTAACATCAGGTGACCAAAGTATTTGAATTTCAGTTTCAGCATCAGTCCTTCCAATGAATACTCAGGACTGATTTCCTTTAGGATTGACTGGTTTGATCTCCTTGCAGTCCAAGGGACTCTCAAGGATCTTCTCCAACACCACAGTCCAAAAGCACCATTCTTTGGGGCTCAGCTTTCTTTATAGTCCAACTCTCACATGCATACATGACTACTGGAAAATAACATAGCTTTGACTAGATGGACCTTTGTTGACAAAGTTATGTCTCTTCTTTTGAATGTGCTATCTAGGTTGGTCATAGATTTTCTTCCAAGGAGCAAGCATCTTTTAATTTCCTAGTTTCAGTCACCATCTGCAGTGATTTTTGAGCCTACAAAAATAAAGTCTCTCATTGTTTCAATTGTTTCTGCATCTATTTACCATAAAGTGATGGGACCAGATGCCATGATCTTAGTTTTCATTGAATGTTGAGTTTTAAGCCAACTTTTTCACTATCATCTTTCATTTTCATCAAGAGGCTCTTTAGTTCTTCTTCGCTTTCTGCCATTAGGGTGGTGTCACCTGTGTATAGGAGGTTATTGATATTTTCCCAACAACCTTGTTGGCTTCCCTTGTGGCTCAGTTGGTAAAGAATCTGCCTGTAATGCAAGAAACCCAAGTTTGATTCCTGGGTCGAGAAGATCCCGTGGAGAAGAAAATGGAAACATGTTCCAGTATTCTTGCGTGGAGAATCCCATGGGCAGAGAAGCCTGGCAGGCTATAGATGATGGGGTTGCAAGAGTCAGACACGATTTAGCAACAAAGCCACCACAACCACTGACAATCTTGATTTCATCTTGTGCTTTATCCAGTCCAGCATTTCACATGATGTTCTCTGCATATAACTTAAATAAGCAGGGTGACAATATGTATCCTTGACATTCTCCTTTCCCAATTTGGAACAAGTCTGTTATACCATGTCCAGTTCTATGTGTTGGTTCTTGACCTGTATATAGATTTCTCAGGAGGCAGGTAAGGTGGTCTGGTATTCTCATCTCATGGAGAAATTCCCACAGTTTGTTGTGATCCACAGAGTCAAAGGCTTTGACAGAGACAATACATCAGAAATAGATGTTTTTTCTGAAGCTCTTGTCCTTTTTTGATGATCCAACGGATGTTGGTAATTTGATCTCTGGTTCCTCTGCCTTTTCTAAATCCAGCTTGAACATCTGGAAATTCATGGTTAACATACTGTTGAAGCCTGGCTTGGAGAAATTTGAGCATTACTTGGAAAGCATGTGAGATGAGTGCAGTTGTGTGATAGTTTGAACATTCTTTGGCAATGCCTTTCTTTGGGATTGGAATGAAAACTGACCTTTTCCAGTCCTGTGGCCACTGCTGAGTTTTCCATTTCCTGGTATATTGAGTGTGGCACTTTCACAGCAATGTCTTTTAGGATTTGAAATAGTTCAACTGGTATTCCATCATCTCCACTAGCTTTGTTCATGGAGATGCTTTCTAAGGCCCACTTTATTTCACTTTCCAGGATGTCTGGCTCTAGGAGGGTGATCAGACCATAGTGGTTATCTGGGTCATGAAGATCTTTTTTGTATAGGTCTTCTGTGTATTCTTGCCACCTCTTCTTAATACCCTCTGCTTCTGTTATGTCCATACCATTTCTGTCCTTTATTGTGCCCATCTTTGCATGAAATGTTCCCTTGGTATCTCTAGTTTTCTTGAAGAGATCTCTAGTCTTTCCCATTCTTTTGTTTTCCTTTATTTCTTTGCCCTGTTCACTGAGGAAACCTTTCTTGTCTCTCCTTGCTATTCTTTGGAACTCTGCATTCAAATGGGTATATCTTTTGCTTACTCCTTTGTCTTTTGCTTTTCTTCCTTTCCCAGCTGTTTGTAAGGTCTCCTCAGACAATCATTTTGCCTTTTTGCATTTATTTTTCTTGGGAATGATCTTGATCCCTGTCTCCTGTACAATATCATCAACCTCCGTCCAAAGTTCTTTAGGGACACTGTCTGTCAGATCTAATCCCTTGAATCTATTTTCACGTCCACTCTATAATCATAAGGGATTTTTATTTAGGTCATAACTGAATTGTCTATTGGCTTTCCCTACTTTCTTTAATTTAAGTCTGAATTTTGCAATAAGTAGCTCATGATCTGAACCACAGTCAGCTCCTGGTCTTGTTTTTGCTTACTGTATAGAGCTTCTCTATTTTTTTTTTGCAAAGAATATAATCAATCTGATTTTGGTATTGATCATCTGGTGATGTCCATGTGTAGAGTCTTCTCTTGTGTTGTTGGAAGTGGCTGTTGGCTATGACCAGTGCATTCTCTTGGCAAATTCTATTAGCCTTTGCCCAGCTTCATTTTGTACTCCAAGGTCATATTTGCCTGTTAATCCAGGTATCTCTTGACTTGTTACTTTTGCATTCCAGTCCCCTATAATGAAATGGACATCTTTTTTGGATGTTAGTTCTAGAAGGTCTTGTAGGTCTTCATGAAACTGTTCAACTTCAGTTTCTTCAACATTACTGTTCAAGGCACAGACTTGGATAGACTTGAATTATTGTGATATTGAATGGTTTGCTTCGGAAATGAACAGAGATCATACTGTCGTTTTTGAGATTGCATCCAAGTATACATTTCAAACTCTTTTGCTAACTATGAGGGCTACTCCATTTCTTCTAAGGGATTCTTGCCCACAGTAGTAGATATAATGGTCATCTGAGTTAAATTCACCATTCTAGTCCATTTTAGTTTACTGATCACTAAAATATTGATATTTACTCTTGCCATCTCCTATTTAACCACTTCCAATTCACCTTGATTCATGGACCTAACATTCTAGGTTCCTATGCAGTATTTTTCTTTACAGCATCAGACTTCACTTCCATCACCAGTCACATCAACAACTGGGTGTTGTTTTTGCTTTGGCTCTGTCTCTTCATTCTTTCTGGAGTTATTTCTCAACCTGGGGAGTTCATCTTTCAGTGCCATATCTTTTTGCCTTTTCATACTGTTCGTGGGGTTCTCAAGGCAAGAACACTGAAGTGGTTTGCCATTCCTTTCTGCAGTGGACCACATTGTGTCAGAACTCTCCACCATGACCCGTCCATCTTGGGTGGCCCTATGTGGCATGGCTCATAGTTTCCTGAGTTATACAAGGCTGTGGTCATGTGATCAGTTTCATTTGTTTTATGGGATTGTGATTTTATCCCTCTGATGGATAAGGATAAGAGGTTTATGGAAGCTTCCTGATGGGAAAGACTGTCTGTGGAGAAATGATCTTTTCACTTCTCTCGTAGCTCTGTTGGTAATGATACATGATTAGTAATTTTCATAAACATTATATTCAACAGTAAGAAATAGCATTGATATTGGCAAAATTTAATATGTATTATTATAGTACTTTGAGATTTAAACATACTGTTATATGTTTGAGATTAGATATGAATTCAGGGACTATTAGGTTCATATAGAAAAGGAGCCGAAATCTAAGCTAACAATTTTATAGTGCTTGCAGCAACAACATGCGTCCTGGGAGATGTTTATTTTCTGTGAAACAATGAAAGCTTCTATAAAACTTTGCTTGTTTTCTGTTTCTCTATTGGAATCCAATTAACTTTTTTTTTTTTACATATTAAGTATTTTAGATGAAATAAAATCCTACTCATAGAACAATTTCTATTTTTTGAAATCACTTATTGTGATTCACCATATTCACACACACACTGTCCAGACAAGATGATCTTTTAAAGACCCCTAGAGAAAAATATTTTAGAACTTAACTTTTTGATGACTTATTCCCCACAGAAAATAATTTCTCATCTAATCTGAATATCTCATGCTAGGCTTAAATGTTCTATTTTACTCTGTCTTCACTGACAATATCTATTAATGAACTTTAAAATGCAAAACCATTTTTAAAAATTATTCCTTGACAAGTTTATTTATTCTAACTCATCTTTAAAAAATTAGTCATAAATCATTTCTGAGATACTGAGAATGTTTTCCAATTTAAGTTCACATTTCATCTAAATTTTAAAAATTATGTTATATGGAATTCACTTTTACTGATATACAGTTCAGAACATCCTATATTGTATTTATTTAAATATACATGATTATGAAATATATGCATTTAGTTACACTTAAAAAAATACTTTTTGGGCACACCCTCCATCAAATTTACACTAATAACAACAAAAAAAGATTGTCTACATTTTTTTTTCTTTAAATTTTTTTTCAGTTCTTTTCAACTTCCTGACTTTTGTGGCTATTGTAACTCTTAAGTAAGATTATCACAGAGTAACATAAATAAGAGATTAACTTTACAATCACCCTCCATTCACCATAAAACTCCTTGGCCTACTCAAGTCCAGTAGGGTCAGCGTTTTCTTTGGACAGCTTGAGTCTTTGGCTGTAGTAACATGGGGCTCATGCCATAGAATACTGTCAGCACAAGGGATATCCTTTGGAAAACAAGGCAAACTCACCCTCTTTTTTGCATACAAAAGTAGGGAAACTATCATTCCTTAATTCATTAGTGTCAAAGAGTCTAAAAAAGTTTGTAAGGACCCAGCTAATTAACCATTGTGTTGTAATCATAATCAAGATTTCCAAAGTACTTTTTGTGCCAGGTAGTACATAGATTGCACAAAAGACAATTTCTGCTGACAAATTTTCTGCCAGCCCTGTGTCTCAGGTCTCAACAGTTGATCTCTTTGTGCCAAAGACTTCTGATTAATTAGGAAAATTCAACAAGCCGTTGTGAAAATAACTCTCCAAGTCATTTAGCCACAAGGTAGTGTTTTCCTGTTATATTTCAAGTAAACAAAAGGATATTGGTTGATTGTTGGAAGGGAGTTGATTATAACCTTTTGGCTTTAAATAATGAGCCTGTATCTTAATTCCATTTAGTGGTTTGGAATTCCAAAACTATAGAGTTCATTAGGGAAGCAGAGGAAGTAAACACATGAAAAATAGGGAAGGAGGCCCACTGAATCTCTATCCACTTCCTTTCCCTAACATTAACTTGCAGGTGGACTAAATCCATAGCCACTTCTAAATAGCACAAACTAACTTTTAGATGTCCCCATGCTATTTTTCAGCAAAGAATCTGGCTGTGCTTAAATAAATTGACAAGGGGAGCAGTCCTGAGAGATTTTGAACTACTCATGAATAGAATTACCAAGAAGTTGATAGAGATGGATGTTTTCAGTTACAGTTTTAACTGGACATAATGGCTCCCCCACAGGAAAGCTCATGGATCCATAAACCTAGTTCTGCCCCCTTACAGGAAAAGAACTGTTTATTACTGCAGCTCATGCCACCTGCTCAGTCACCAAATGTACATTTGTTCTTTTGGGAACAGTAGGGTGGGATAGTTACTAGAAACAGGGCTAAGAGCCAGCAGTATCCCACTTCCAAATTCTGGCTGACTCCTCTAGCGAACTCTGTCTAGTCCCCTCAATAAAGCTAACTACTGCTTATTTAAAACCAGAGCCAGGTATGCTGTGCCTTAGGAAATAGCCACACCCCACTGGGATTTCTTTGGCACAGAATGCATTCAAAATTGCCCCATCACCAGCAACTATTTATTGGACATTTTCTATTAATGCATAATAAATGAGTCAAAGAGCTTAGAGTACACCTGGCTTTATACGATGTGCTTCTGAAAGCCAAGTGTGTAATAAAAGGGATTATTTTATACATGATTTTATAAAGCACTGGATTTAAACATATAGAATTCTTGTAAGTTTATCCATCTAATATATCTGTAAATTGAATCAGCTCAGCAGCAGCTGATTGTTAGATGTTATCCTAACTACATAAAATTAATTTTAAAGATAACCATCTGTGACAAAACAGAACACAAATTTCCCCATACAAAAAATCAGAATGCTAATATACAAAATAAATCATTCTATTATTTTTGGATTAGAATTAAAAAACTTACTCTCCTTGGGACTATGCATTTGTACAACTAGAATCATAAGGGTATATAATGACAAAATATTCTTTCTGCCCTCTAACGTAGGTGACAACTCCTGATACCCCATAAACAGCCCAAGTGACAGAATACCCATAGCAGTAGAATTCACTGGCAGCTGACCAACTTGACTGTTTTTGTACTATCCTTGATTGCTATAATTGACAAAGACAGAGAGGAAAAAGTTCAAGAAATTTGGTATCTAGAAATGGAAGATGAGGGAAAAGAAATACTTCTCTCACACACTATTAAGCATTGGAAACAATTTAGTGATTATGCCACAGATCCCAGATGTTTTAGAACTACAAAAGCTAGAAAAATCTCTTGGTGTTTTAAAATGCAGACCACTTAGCATAGTCTCTTTTTGAGAACTTTGGTGTTAGTTTACAGTATTAGAAAAACAAACAGCAATTGTCACAGTGAAATACACTTACAAGTTCATGAAAAGGTCACTCATGAAAACAACCTGGGTCCTGCTAAGGTAGCTCTGGACAGTAGCACACAGCCAAGCACCTACCTACTGCTATTGGAGTTCTTTTTTTTTTTCACCCAAATTTTTATGAAATTATTTAGCTGGAATCGAAGGTGGAAGAGAACAGAGGTAGAAGCACAAAACATTAGGATCTTGGCTTCTGAGCAACTAGTTTTTCTATAACTCAGTTGCCCTTTTGAGAACAAGACCACTATATATACATTTATAGTACATTTGTGTCATATATATATATAATATTTTATATTATATTTATATATTATAAATATTTACATATTACAAAAATATTTATATATTATATATAAGCAAAATATTAAGCAATGCATATACATATATAGACCATGTATATATGCTTCCCTGGTGGCTCAGATGGTAAAGAATCCCCTGCAGTGTGGGAGACCTGGGTTTGATCCCTGGATTGGGAAGATCCCCTGGAGGAGGGCATGGCTCCCCACACCAGTATTCTTGCCTGAGAATCCCCATGGACTGAGGAGCCTGGTGGACTACAGTCCCTGAGGTCTCAGAGTCAGACACGACCTAGTGACTAAGCACACAATACACAGATATATATGTATATATCAGTTCAGTTCAATACACATATATAAATACACACTATTTATTTATCACAGATAACTTGCTATTGATAGTCTTGGCTTTCTTTTCCAATTTGGGTTACTTGTATTTCTTTTTCTTCTCAGATATCCATGGATAGGATTTCCAAAGTTGTGTTGAATAAAAGAGGCAAGGGTGAACATCCTTGGCTTGTTCTTGATCTTAGAGGAAATGTTTTCCATTTTTTACCATTGAGAATAATATTTGTTGTGGGGTTTGTCATATATGGCATTTATTATGTTGAGGTTGGTTGCCTATAAGCTTAATTTCTGGTAGGCTTAACTTTGGAGAGCTTTTACCATAAATGAATGTTGAATTTTGTGCATCTATTGAGATGATCATACGGTTTTGTTTTTCTGTTTCTTAATGTATTATATCACATTGGTTGATTTATGCATATTGAAGAGTTATTGCATCCCTGGGTTAAATCCCACTTGATCATGGTATATGATTATTTTAATGAGTTGTTGGATTGTTTGTTAGCATTTTGTTGAGGATTTTTGTGTCTATGTTCATCAGAAATATTGGCCTGTAATTTTCTTTTTTTGTGATAACTTTGATTTTGGTATCAGGGTGATAGAGGCCTCACAGAATGAGTTTGAGAGTACTCCCTCCTCTGAAAGTTTTTGGAATAGTTTCAAAAGCATAGCTATTAACTCTTCTCTAAATGTCTGCTTAATCATCCCTGTAAAATCATCTGGTCCTGGACTTTGTCGGAAGACGTTTAATAAGAGTTTCAATCTTACTACTTGTGATTGGTCTGTCAATATATTTTTTCTATTTCTTCCTGGTTCAGTATAGGAAGTTTGTATCTAAGAACTTTTCCATATTTTTGTAGGTTGTCCATTTTATTGGCATATAGTTTCTTGTAGCAGTTTTTTATTATTATTATTTTTATTTTATTTTTTCCCTTTTTTTCTAAATTTTATTTTTTAACTTTACAATATTGTGTTGGCTTTGCCATATATCAACATGAATCCGCCACAGGTATACATGTGTTCCCCATCCTGAACCCTCCTCCCTCCTCCCTCCCTGTACCATCCCTCTGGGTGGTCCCAATGCACCAGCCCCAAACATCCAGTATCGTGCATCAAACCTGGACTGGTGACTCATTTCATATATGATATTATACATGTTTAAATGCCATTCTCCCAAATCATCCCACCCTCTTCCTCTCCCACAGAGTCCAAAAGACTGTTCTATACATCAGTGTCTCTTTTGCTGTCTCGTATACAGGGTTATTGTTACCATCTTTCTAAATTCCATATATATGCGTTAGTATACTGTATTGGTGTTTTTCTTCCTGGCTTACTTCATTCTGTATAATAGGCTCCAGTTTCATCCACCTCATTAGAACTGATTCAAATGTATTCTTTTTAATGGCTGAGTAATACTCCATTGTGTAGCAGTTTTTTAAGATCCTTTCTATACCTGTTTTGTCCCTTTGTAACTTACCTATTTTCATTTCTAATTTTGTTGATTTGAATTTAATCCCTCTTTTCTTGATGTGTCTGACTAAATGTTTATCAGTTTTATCTTCTCAAGGACAATCTTTGATTTCACTGATATTTGCTATTGTTTTCTACATTTCTATTTTATTTATTCCTACTCTTATCTTTATGATTTCTTTCCTTCTTATAACTTTGGGTTTTGTTCGTCCTTCTTTCTCTAGCTGCTTTAGCTTAAGGATAGGTTGTTTGAGATTTTTCTTGTTTCTTGAGGTAGAATTATACTGCTGAGAACTTCCCTCTTAAAAGTGTTTTGCTGTGTCCTATTGGTTTTGGATCATCATGCTTCTGTTGTCATTTTTCCTATGCATATTTTATTTCCTCTTTGATTTCATCAGTGATCCATTGATTATTTAGTGGCACATTGTTTACAGAGTTTGTGTTTTCTACACTTTTTTTTGCTGCAATTGATTTTTAATCTCATAGATGTTTGATATTTTTTCTTTTTTTTTTTTTTTAATTAGCAATCCTTAATTTGTGACCCAAGATGTGGGCTATCCTGGAAAATGTTCTCTATGCACTTGAGAGGAGAAGGAAATGGCAACCCACTCCAGTACTCTTGCCTGGAAAATCCGATGGACGGAGGAGCCTGGTAGGCTGCAGTCCACGGGTCGCTAAGAGTCGGACACGACTGAGCGACTTCACTTTCACTTTTCACTTTCATGCATTGGAGAAGGAAATGGCAACCCACTCCAGTGTTCTTGCCTGGAGAATCCCAGGGATGGGCGAGCCTGATGGGCTGCCGTCTATGGGGTCGCACAGAGTCAGACACGACTGAAGCGACATAGTAGCAGCAGCAACAGTATGCACTTGAGAAGAAAGCCTATTCTGCTTGTTCGGGATGCAATGTCCTATGTTGTTGTTGTTGTTTAGTTGCTAAAACTTGTCCAACTCTTTTGCAAACCCATGTACTATAGCCTGCCAGACTTCTCTGTTCATGGGATTTTCCAGGCAAGAATACTGGAGTGGGTTGCCATTTCCTTTTTTAGGGGATCTTCTTGACTTAGGAATTAAGCCGTGTTTCCTGCATTTCACAAGGGCTTCCCTTGTAACTCAGTTGGTAAAGAATCTGCCTGCAGTGCAGGAGACCTGGGTCCTATCGTTGGGTTGGGAAGATCCACTGGAGAAGGAAATGGCAACCCACTACAGTATCCTTGCCTGGAAAATCTCATGGACAGAGGAGCCTTGTGGGCTGCAGTCCATGGGGTCGCAAAGAGTCTGGCACAACTGAATGACTAACACATCCTTACTTACTTCCTGCTTTGCAGGTGGATTCTTTACCACTGAGCCATGCCACTTGGGAAGCCCATGAATGTCCTATAAATGCGAAATAAGTCTATCTGTTTTAATGTGTTATTTAAGTCTTGTGTTTCCTTATTCAGAGAAGGCAATGGCACCCCACTCCAGTACTCTTGCCTGGAGAATTCCATGGATGGAGGAGCCTTGTTAATTTTCTGTTTGGCTGATCTATCCTTTAGTAGAAGTGAGTGTTAAAGTCCCCCACTATTATTGTGGTACTGTTGATTTCACCTTTTAAAACCATTAACATTTGTCTTATACATTGAAGTGCACCTATGTTGAGTGTATATATATTTACAGATTTTACATATTCTTCTTGGATTGATCCATTGATCATTATGCAAGTGTTATTCCTTGTCTCTTCTATCAGTTTTTATTTTAAACTCTGTTTTGTTTGATATGAGTGCTGCTACTACAGCTTTTCCTTTTTTATTTTTTTTAATTTTATTTTTTAACTTTACAATATTGTATTGGTTTTGCCATATATCAACATGAATCCACCACAGGTATACACGTGTTCCCCATCCTGAACCCTCCTCCCTCATCCCTCCCTGTACCATCCCTCTGGGTCGTCCTAGTGCACCAGCCCCAAGCATCCAGTATCGTGCATCAAACCTGGACTGGCGACTCGTTTCATATATATTATACGTGTTTAAATGCCATTCTCCCAAATCATCCCACCCTCTTCCTCTCCCACAGAGTCCAAAAGACTGTTCTATACATCAGTGTCTCTTTTGCTTAATTTATTTATTATAATTGGAAACTAGTCACTTTATAATATTGTAGTGGTTTTTGCCATACATTGACATGAATAGCAATGCACATGTGTCCCCCTGTCCCCAGGCCCCCTCCGTATTGGCACCCCCAACCTCCTTCCCCGTTCCATCCTTCTGGGTTGTCCAAGTGGACTAGCTTTGAGTGCCCTGTTTCATGCATCGAACTTGGACTGGTCATCTATTTCATTTATGATAATATACATATTTCAATGCTATTCTCTCAAATAATCCCGCCCTCACCCTCTCCCACAGAGTCCAAAAGTCTGTGTCTATTTTGCTGTCTCGCATATAGGGTCATCGTTACCATCTTTCTAAATTCCATATACATGCATTAATATACTGTATTGGTATTTTTCTTTCTGACTTACTTCACTCTGTATAATAGGCTCCAGTTTCATCCATCTTAGAACTGACTCAAATGCAGATTTCTGTTTACATGGAATATGTTTTTCCTTCTCTTGTTTTCAGTCTGTTTGTGTCTTTAGGTCTGAAGTGGATATCTTGTAGACAGCATATCCATAGGTCTTATTTTTGTATCCATTCAGCCAATTTGCGTCTTTTGTTTGGAACATTTAATGTTTACATTTAAGGTAATTATCGATATATATGTTTCCTATTGTCATTTTCTTCACTTCTTTGGGTTTGTTTTTGTAGGCCTTTTATTCTTTCTTCTTGTGTTTTCCCCCTAGAGAAGTTCCTCTAGCATTTGTTATAAAGCTAGTTTGATGGTGCTGAATTCTCCTAGTTTTTTCTTGTCAGTCAAGCTTTTCATTTCTCTGACAAATCTGAAAGAGATCCTTGCTGAATAGAGTAATCTTCACTGTAGATTTTTTCCCTCTCATCGCTTTAAATATATCCTGACATTCCTTTCTGGCATGCTGACTTTTTCTGAAAAAATAAGCTAATAACTTCCCTTGTGTGCTATTTGTTACTTTCCCTTTGCTGCTTTTAATACTTTGTATTTAATTTTTGTTAGTTTGATTAATATGTGTCTTGGTATTTTTCTCTTTAGATTTATCCTGTATGGGACTTTTTGTGCTTCCTGAACTTTGGTGGTTATTTTCTTGCCCATGTTAATGAAGTTTTCAACTATAATCTCTTCAAATATTTTCCCAGACCCTTTCTCTTCTTCTCAGACTACTATATTTCAAATGTTGCTGTATTTGATGTTTTCCCAAAAGTCTGAGACTGTTCTCATTTCTTTTCATTCTTTTTTTCCTTTCTGTTCCACAACACTAATTTTCACTATTGAATCTTCCAGCTCACTTACCCATTCTTCTGCATCAGTTATTCTGTTATTGATTCTTTCTAGAGTAAAAAATACTTTTAATATCTTATTTTTAGTATTTTATATTTTACTATTTTACTTCTTTCAGTCATTTTACTTTTTATCACTATTCGCTTTATTTAGTTCTTTAAGTCTTTGTTAAACACTTCTTGTATCTTCTCAGCTTAGACCTCCATTCCATTTCAAGTATCTTGGATCACATTTATTGTCATTACTCTGAATTGTTTATCAGATAGATTGCCTGTTTCCTCTTCATTTATTTGATCTTAGGTTTTGTCTTGCTTCAAGTGTATTCTTGAGGCTGTTCTATGAAGGAAAAGTACTGGTCAGTGGGCAGCATAGAGCTAGCAATTGATGCATTGCTGATACTGTTGCCAAAAATCACATGTAAAATCAGACGTTTAGGTTGATACATTGGCTTAGTGTTTGCTTGCAAGTGTAAGTGATTTTCAGAAATAAATCTATTTTTTGTTACATTGACTTTAGAATATCACAAATCTTATAAGCAAAGCGGTAGAAGATTTATTGTGATTATTTTTAAGTTACTATTCCCCCTACAGCTTTTGACATTTATAAGAAACTCAATTCTTTCCTAAGAATATCTAGGTTTGGCATTGCACTTCTTCTTGGCATAGCATCATGTCACTATTTTTTTTTTAATGAACATGATAATGTAGATATGGAAATGGGAGCTTAGAACCAAATCAAAATTTAGAATCAATTGGAAGAACAAATAGGCTGACAGGGAAGCTTGGCATGCTGCAGTCCAGAGGGTCGCAAAGAGTTGGACATAAATAAGCAACTGAACTGAACTGAACTGAACTGAATTGAACAGGCTGGCACTCAAATATTAATGGATCCCTTATTCACATTTTCTCATTGCAGTATTTATTAAAAAAAATCTAAGTTACTGTCACATTAAGCAATATCAGTTTAATTCCCATTCAGGAAACATTCATAAATACTTTGATTTTAATTTTACTTACCTCCTAATAACTTTATCCTTGAACATATCCTTTAAAATCAATGCTACTCAAATATTTATCATCACTCATCTTTCCTCTTCATTAAAAAATTTAAGACCAGGAGAGACTGTACAACTGTTAGATATCATTACATAAAGTTAACAAAAATATTTGAATTTCTGAGTTGCTCTTTTATTTATATATTTAATCCATTTTGAGTTTATTTTTGCATATAGAAGTGTTCTTTGTTGCTAAGTCACTTCAGTCGTGTCCGACTCTGTATGACCCCATAGACAGCAGCCCACCAGGCTCCCCTGTCCCTGGGATTCTCCAGGCAAGAACACTGGAGTAGATTGCCATTTCCTTCTCCAATGCATGAAAGTGAAAAGTGAAAAGGAAGTCGCTCAGTCATGTCCGACTCTTCGCGACCCCATGGACTGCAGCCTACCAGGCTCCTCTGTCCGTGGGATTTTCCAGGCAAGAGTACTGGAGTGGGGTGCCATCGCCTTCTGTGAGAAGTGTTCTAGTTTCATTCTTTTACAAGTGGTTGACCAGTTTTCCCAGCACCACTTGTTAAAGAGACTGTCTTTTCTCCATTGTATATTCTTGCCTCCTTTGTCAAAGATAAGGTGTCCATAGATGTGTGGATTTTTCTCTGGGCTTTCTATATCTTTCCATTGATCTATATTTCTGTCTTTGTGCCAGTACCATACTGTCTTGATGACTGTGGCTTTGTAGCAGAGCCTGAAGTCAGGCAGGTTGATTCCTCTAGCTCCATTCTTCTTTCTCAAGATTGCTTTGGCTATTCAAGGTTTTTTGTATTTCCATGCAAATTGTGAAATTATTTGTTCTAGCTCTGTGAAAAATACCGTTGGTAGCTTGATAGGGATTGAACTGAATCGATAGATTGCTTTGGGTAGTATGCTCATTTTCACTGTATTGATTCTTCCAATCCATGAAATATGGTGTATTTTTCCATCTATTTGTGTCATCTTTGATTTCTTTCATCAGTGTTTTATAGTTTTCTATGTATAGGTCTTTTGTTTGTTTAAGCAGATTTATTCCTAAGTATTTTATTTTCATTTCAATGGTGAATGGAATTGTTTCCTTAACTTCTCTTTCTCCTAGAGGAAAACATAGGCAAAACAGTCTCTGACATAAATCATAGCAGGATCTTCTATGACCCACCTCCCAGAGTAATGGAAATAAAAACAAAAATAAACAAATTGGACCTAATTAAACTTAAAAGCTTTTTCACAATGAAGAACACTATAAGCAAGGTAAAAAGACAGCCTTCAGAATGGGAGAAAATAATAGCAAATGAAGCAACTGACAAAGAATTAATTTCAAAAATACACAAGCAACTCCTGCAGCTCAATTTCAGAAAAATAAATGACCCAATCAAAAATGGGCCAAAGAACTAAACAGACATTTCTCCAAAGAAGATATACAGATGGCTAACAAACACATGAAAGGATGCTCAGCATCACTCATTATCAGAGAAATGCAAATCAAAATCACAATGAGGTACCATCTCACACCAGTCAGAATGGCTGCTATCAAAAAGTCTGCAAACAATAAATGCTGGAGAGAGTGTGGAAAAAAGGGAACCCTCTTACACTGTTGGTGGGAATGCAAACTATTACAGCCACTATAGAGAATATGATTCAGCAATCCCACTGCTGGGCATACACACCAAGGAAACTAGAATTGAAAGAGACACGTGTACCCCAATGTTCATCAAAGCACTGTTTACAATAGCCAGGACATATAAGCAACCTAGATGTCCATCTGCAGAGGAATAGATAAGAAAGCTGTGGTACATATACACAATGGAACATTAGTCAGCTATTAAAAATAATGCATTTGAATCAATTCTAATAAGGTGGATGAAACTGGAGCCTATTATACAGAGCGAAGTAAGTCAGAAAGAAAATACCAGCACAGTATATTAACGCATATATATGGAATTTAGAGGGCTTCCCTGGTGGCTCAGACGGTAAAGCGTCTGCCTGCAATACAGGAGGCCCAGGTTTGATCCCTGGGTTGGGAAGATCCCCTGGAGAAGGAAATGGCAATCCACTCCAGCACTCTTGCCTGGAAAATCCCATGGACAGAGGAGCCTGATAGGCTACAGTCCATGGGGTCGCAAAGAATCAGACACGAATGAATGACTTCACTTTCACTTTCATGGAATTTAGATGGTAATGATGACCTCATATACAAGACAGCAAAAGAGACACAGATGTAAAGAACAGAGTTTTGGACTCTGTGGGAGAAGACAAGGGTAGGATGATTTGAGAGAATAGCATTTAAATATGTATATTATCATATGTGAAATAGATTGGCAGTCTAGGTTTGATTCATGAGACAGGGTGCCCAGGGCTGGTGCACTGGGATGACCCAGAGGGATGGGATGGAGAGGGAGGTGGGAGGGAGGGTCAGGATGGAGAACACATATACACCCATGGCTGATTCATGTGAATGTATGGCAAAAACCACCACAATATTGTAAAGTAATTAGCCTCCAATTAAATTTTTTTAAAAATACCCAAAAAAAAAAAAAAAAAGATTCTAAGTTTATATTACAGTCTAGATATCCATACTTGATTTTTCTCAAGCTAAGCTACTTATTCCATCCAAGTGGAACAGTTATTTTAACATGTAACTGGAAAAACCGTTCTGATCAAGTTTGCAGGGAAAGACATGGACTCAGACAAGTTAAATCGATCCCAATTGTTAGCTAATTTAGGACTCTTTTCATTGTACCATAGTACATCTTCCCTGAAACAGGTTGTTTAAAATTTCAGGTTGACAAAGATCATTGACAAAGATCGTCAACAATATGTGGATATTTATATTTGTTTCTTACACCTAGCCTTTTGTGTTCTGAAACTAATGGTTGAAAACAAAAGTTACTCCTCACAAATCCAGAGATTTTAGTTTTTAAAAAGGGGTTATTTTGTAAGGGAAGACATTTTGTTTTCCTTAACACCCAGAGGGAGGCCTAGATTTGAAGAATCAGATACCATCCCCATTAACACTCCCTGACACAATCACACTGGAAATCAGGAAAGCACATGCTGAGTCCTGTTTCTTCCAGTTCATGCATGGCAAAGAGGATGACATGGGAACAATCACCTCTAAACAGAAGATACAGTTTTTCAAGTAATTTTTCATGAATAGTGTGATAATTCATTTTATTCAGTACTTTACACAGTTTCAGCAATTTAACAACCCATGACCATTTTCATCCAGAAATTGAGTAAATTGCCTTATATCATATAGTTATTGAAGATAGGAGTCAGAAATTAAAACCCAAGAAGGTCACTTTCTGAGCACAAGTGTTTAAATCTTACTCTACTTTTTGTCTCCTACTCCAGAATTGGTGATATCAAAGGTCATGGTCTCAGTGACCTTATTTAATATCTTTTATGTTTTAACATCTCTATATATGTTCTATATATTTACATCATAATTATGACAACATATTTTAAGATAAACCAACTACTTCTTTTATAAATTTATGGAATTTAGGCAAATAAATTAATTACAATCTTCGATTAATAACACATTAGAATTATTGGTTGATGTTTTTGTTATTCAGTCATTATTTCAGGTCCGACTCTTTGTGACCCCATGATCTACAGCAGGCCAGGTTCCCCTGTTCTCCATTATATCTGGGCATGACTCAAGTTCATGTTCACTGAGTCAGTGATGTTTCCTAACCATCTCACCCTCTGCTACCTCATTCCCCTTTTGCCTTCAACTTTTCCCTGCATCAATGTCTTTTCCAATGAGTTGGCTCTGTGTGTCAGGTGGCTAAAGTATCGGAGCTTAAGCTTCAGCATCAGTCCTTCCAATTAATATTCAGGGTTGATTTACTTTAGGATCGATTAATTTTATCTCCTTTTCATCCAAGCAACTCTCAAGAGTCTTCTCAACACCATAATTTAAAAGCATCAATTCTTCCATGCTCAGCCTTCTTGATGGTACAACTCTCACATCGGTACATAACTACTGGAAAAAACACAGATTTGACTATGAGGACCTTTGTCAGGAAAGTGATGTCTCTACTTTTAAATATTCTGTCTAGGTTTTTCAGAGTTTACTCTCATCACTGCAGCCATCATCTGCAGTGATTTTGAAGCCCAAGAAAATAAAATCTGCTTTTCCTCCCTCTATTGGCAATGAAGAGATCATGGAGAAGAGAATGGCAAACCACTTCAGTATTCTTTCCTTGAGAACCCCATGAACAGTATGAAAAGGCAAAATGTTAGGATACTGAAAGAGGAACACCCAGGTCGGCAGGTGCCCAATATGTTACTGGAGATCAGTGGAGAAATAATTCCAGAAAGATTGAAGGGATGGAGCCAAAGCAAAAACAATACCCATTTGTGGGTGTGACTGGTGATAGAAGCAAGGTCCGATGCTGTAAAGAGCAATGTTGCATAGGAACCTGGAATGTCAGGTCCATGAATCAAGGCAAATTGGAAGTGGTCAAACAAGAGATGGCAAGAGTGAACGTCAACATTCTAGGAATCAGCGAACTAAAATGGACTGGAATGGGTGAATTTAACTAAGATAACCTATATCTACTACTGCGGGCAGGAATCCCTCAGAAGAAATGGAATAGCCATCATGGTCAACAAAAGAGTCCGAAATGCAGTACTTGGGTGCAGTCTCAAAAAAGATAGAATGATCTCTGTTCGCTTCCAAGGCAAACCATTCAATATCACAGTAATCCAAGTCTATGCCCCAACCAGTAATGCTGGAGAAGCTGAAGTTGAACAGTTCGATGAAGACCTACCAGACCTTTTAGAACTAACACCCCCAAAAGATGTCCTTTTCATTATAGGGGACTGGAATGCAAAAGTAGAAAGTCAAGAAACACCTGGAGTAGCAGGCAAATTTGGCCTTGGAATACGGAATGAAGCAGGGCAAAGTATAATAGAGTTTTGCCAAAAAAACTGCACTGGTCATAACAAACACCCTCTTCCAACAACACAAGAGAAGACTCTGCACATGGACATCACCAGATGGTCAACACCAAAATCAGACTGATTATATTCTTTGCAGCCAAAGATGGAGAAGCTCTATACAGTCAACAAAAACAAGATCAGGAGCTGACTGTGGCTCAGATCATGAACTCCTTATTACCAAATACAAACTGAAATTGAAGAAAGTACGGAAAACCACTAGACCATTCAGGTATGACCTAAATCAAATCCCTTATGATTATACAGTGGAAGTGAGAAATAGGTTTAAGGGACTAGATCTGATAGAGTGCCTGATGAACTATGGACTGAGGTTCGTGACATTGCACAGGAGACAGGGATCAAGACCATCCCCAAGGAAAAGAAATTCAAAAAAGCAAAATGGCTGTCTGGGGAGGCCTTTTAAATAGCTGTGAAAAGAAGAGAAGTGAAAAGCAAAGGAGAAAAGGAAAGATATAAGCATCTGAATACAGAGTTCCAAATAATAGCAATAGCAAGAAGAGATAAGAAAGCCTTCCTCAGTAATCAATGCAAAGAAATAGAGGAAAACAACAGAATGGGAAAGACTAGAGATCTCTTCAAGAAAATTAGAGATACCAAGGGACATTTCATGCAAAG
>NW_011494718.1:444599-445446 GCF_000754665.1 Bison bison bison
ATATTAAGAAGAGGTGTCAAGAATACACAGAAGAACTGTACAAAAAAGATCTTAACGACCCAGATAATCACGATGGTGTGATGACTGACCTAGAGCCAGACATCGTGGGATGTGAAGTCAAGTGGGCCTTAGAAAGTATCACTACGAACAAAGCTAGTGGAGGTGATGGAATTCCAGTTGAGCTCTTACAAATTCTGAAAGATGATGCTCTGAAAGTGCTGCACTCAATATGCCAGCAAATTTGGAAAACTCAGCAGTGGCCACGGGACTGGAAAAGGTCAGTTTTCATTCCAGTTCCAAAGAAAGGCAGTGCCAAAGACTGCTTGACCTACTGCACAATTGCACTCATCTCACACGCTAGTAAAGTAATGCTCAAAGTTCTCCAAGCCAGGCTTCAGCAATATGTGAACCGTGAACTTCCTGATGTTCAATCTGGTTTTGGAAAAGGCAGAGGAACCAGAGATCAAATTGCCAACATCCGCTGGATCATCAAAAAAGCAAGAGAGTTCCAGAAAAACATCTATTTCTGCTTTATTGAATATGCCAAAGCTTTTGACTGTGTGGATCACAATAAACTGTGAAAAATTCTGAAAGAGATGGGAATACCAGACCACCTGACCTGCCTCTTGAGAAATTTGTATGCAGGTCAGGAAGCAACAGTTAGAACTGGACATGGAACAACAGACTGGTTCCAAATAGGAAAAAGTACATCAAGGCTGTATATTGTCACCCTGCTTATTTAACGTATGTGCAGAGTACATCATAAGAAATGCTGGACTGGAAGAAACACAAGCTGGAATCAAGATTGCTGGGAGAAATATCAATAACCTCAGATATGCAGATGACA
>NW_011494718.1:445666-446689 GCF_000754665.1 Bison bison bison
GAGATCAGCCCTGGGATTTCTTTGGAAGGAATGATGCTAAAGCTGAAATTCCAGTGCTTTGGCCACCTCATGTGAAGAATTGACTCATTGGAAAAGACTGATGCTGCGAGGGATTGGGGGCAGGAGGAGAAAGAGATGACAGATGATGAGATGGCTGGATGGCATCACTGAATCGATGGACATGAGTCTAAGTGAACTCCCGGAGTTGGTGATGGACAGGGAGGTCTGGCGTGCTGTGATTCATGGGGTCGCAAACAGTCGGACATGACTGAGCAACTGAACTGAACCTCAACTAAACTGATGGAACCAGATGCCATGATCCTCATTTTTTAGTGTTGAGTTTCAAGATAGCTCTTTCACTGTCCTCTTTCACCATCATTAGGAGGCTCTTTAGTTCCTCTTCACTTTCTGCCATTAGAGTTGTGTCACTTGCGTATCTTAGGTTGCTGATATTTCTCCTGGCAGTCTTGATTCCAACTTGTGATTCATTCATCCCTGCATGTCACATAAATAAAATAAGCAGGTGACCATCTTATTGTATGCCTTTCCCAGTTTTGAGCCAGTCAGTTGTTCCATGTCTGTATTCTAACTGTTGCTTCTTGACCTGCACACAGGTTTCTCAGGAGACAGGTAAGGTGGTCTGGTATTCCCATATCTTTAAGAATTGTCCACAGTTTGTTATGATCCACACTGTCAAAGGCTTTAGCTTAGTCAATGAAGCAGAAGTACATGTTTTTTCCTGGAATTCTCTTGCTTTCTCTATGACCCCATGGATGCTGACATTTTGATCACTGATTCCTCTGACTTTTCTAAACCCAGCTTGTATATCTGTAAGTTTTTGGTTTGCATACTGCTGAAGGCTAGCTTGAAGGATTTTTGAGCATAAACTTACTAGCATGTGAAATGAGCACAATTGTATGGTAGCTAGAACATGTTTTGGCATTGCCCTTTTTTTTTTTTTTTTTTTTTTTTTTTTTTTTTTTTTTTTTTTTTTTTTAATTTTTTTTTTTTTTTTAATTTTTA
>NW_011494718.1:446789-447124 GCF_000754665.1 Bison bison bison
ACAAGCTGGAATCAAGATTGCTGGGAGAAATATCAATAACCTCAGATATGCAGATGTACACACCCTTATGGCAGAAAATGAAGAGGAACTAAAAAGCCTCTTGATGAAAGTGAAAAGTAGGAGAGTGAAAAAGTTGCCTTAAAAACTCAACATTCAGAAACGAAGATCATGGCATCTGGTCCCATCACTTCATGGGAAATAGATGGGGAAACAGTTGAAACAGTGTCAGACTTTTTATTTTCTGGGGTCCAAAATCACTGCAGATTGTGACAGCAGCCATGAAATTAAAAGACGCTTACTCCTTGGAAGGAAAGTTATGACCAACCTAGATAGCA
>NW_011494718.1:447224-464789 GCF_000754665.1 Bison bison bison
AGTTGTAATTTTATGTATTTATTTTTTTAAATTTTATTTTATTTTTAAACTTTACAATATTGTATTAGTTTTGCCAAATATCGAAATGAATCTGCCACAGGTATACCCACATTCCCCATCCTGAACCCTCCTCCCTTCTCCCTCCCCTATCCTCCCTCTGGGTCGGCCCAGTGCACCAGCCCCAAGCATCCAGTATCGTGCATCGAACCTGGACTGGCGAGTCGTTTCATACATGATATTATACATGTTTCAATGCTATTCTCCCAAATCTCCCCACCCTCTCCCTCTCCCACAGAGTCCATAAGACAGATGTATACATTGGTGTCTCTTTTGCTGTCTCGTACACAGGGTTATTGTTACCATCTTTCTAAATTCCATATATATGCGTTAGTATACTGTATTGGTGTTTTTCTTTCTGGCTTGCTTCACTCTGTATAATAGGTTCCAGTTTCATCCATCTCATTAAAACTGATTCAAATGTATTCTTTTTAATGGCTGAGTAATACTCCATTGTGTATATGTACCACAGCTTTCTTATCCATTCATCTGCTGCTTCTTTGGTATTGGAATGAAAACTTACTTTTTCCAGTTCTATGGCCACTGCTGAGCCTCCAAATTTGCTAACACATTGAGTGCAGCACTTTCACAGTATCATCTTTTAGGATGGAATTTCATCACCTCCACCAGGTTTGTTCGTATAATGCTTCCTAAGGTCCACTTGACTTCTCACTCCAGAAATGTCTGACTCTAGGTGAATGACCACACCATCCATTGTGGTTATCTGGGTCACTAAGACATTTTTTGTATAATTCTCAGTATTCTTGTCACCTCTTTTAATCTCTTCTGCTTTGCTAGGTCCTTACCACTCTGTCCTTTATTGTGCCCATCTTTGCATAAAATATTCCATTGATATCTCCAATTTTTTAAAGATATCGCTAGTCTTTCCCATTCTATCATTTTCCTCTGTTTCTTTGTAATGTTTGTTTAAGAAGACCTTCTTATCCCTCCTTGCTATTCTCTGGAGATCTGCATTTTCTTGGGTATATCTTTCCCTTTCTCCCTTGCTTTTTGCTTCTCTTCTTTCCTCAACTATTTATAAAGTCTCCTCAAACAGCCACTTTGCCTTCTTTGGTGTAGGGCTCTTTTTTTCACATGTTATGTAGTAACAAATTGTTTTTCTTCACAATAAAATAATATGTATTAAATGTGCTAATCTTGTGAGAAATCTTTATAGATTATCTAAAATTTAACTGTTCATTCTAGGTATATTAATTTGTGTTATGTTATATGAGGTTATATGAATCTAAGTTTATTATCTCCCTTCCCCCTTGCTGGTTTCAGATTACTATTATTTTCCTAAGCTTTTTTCCAACAATTTTTGTAAGTAAAATGGGCTTGCAAATTTCCTTTTTATTTCTCACCCTATTGAATGCATGGGAAAGTATTCCTAGTTTGCTCTTTAGACAGTTTACATAAGATTAAGATAATTTGTTCCTTGAAAGGCTAATAAAACCATCTTATAAAGAATCTTGATCCTTGTGCTTTTTTTACATGTAGAAAGGTTTTAATTGCTGCCACAAGTTCATTAATAATTATAGCAATATTCAAATTTGTTATTTATTGTTGTCAATTTTTATGTCATATTTTTCTATAAATTTACTCACTTAATCTAAGCTTTCAAATTTATTTGCCAAGTTATTGACTATATCCTCATATTGTCTTTTTATTCTCTTGTATCTGTATGCCTCTCTTTTAACTGTAATCTTACTCATTTATACTTTTGGTCTAGAGCTTAGCTAAGCTATTCCATGGTACTAATTTTGTGTGGTCAAGTAGACTACAGGTCCTTAAACTGATACCAGTCCCTCATGCAAATGAATCACATGTCCTGGATAGCAATGCAACTTCACAAACAAATGGAATTCTTGACATGACTCCCCAACTGTCCTTGTCATCAACAGTCTCCCTGCCTCCCAGGGCTTGTTTACCTTATGCATTTCTTAGATATGACCCCTTGGGACTTAACAAAACCAGGCTCTTTTTTCAATTGATCAAATCATAATAAAGGCATGCACCCTAGGTCCTGTCTTTATGTCTGCATCCTGTTTAACTTCCCTATATGGCCGCTCCAGGGATATCTGGACTTCCTCCAAGACCCATTACTAATAGACTTCTGTTTTGGATCTTCTCATGATCTATTGTTGAACCCTGGCTTCCCATCCATCACACTGTGCTCCACTTAACAGGTATTGAGTTAACAAAGTCTTAACTCCTTCTTAAAATTTTTCCTTACTAGTCTTACGAAGATTTAATTTAAAAAAAAAATACATTCAACTTTGTTATCTATGTATTCCTGTTTTTTTCTTCTATTAATTTCACATAATATATTTATTTCAGTCCTTCAAATTCTTTTGGATTTACTCATGGCTTTTCTCCCCTAACTTAAACTGGACACCTTATTAATTTTCAGTCTTTTTTTAAATTTAAGTACTTAAGGCTATAATTTTCCTTTATATCATAAATTTCACTGCCCTCCAAACATTTATATATATATATATATATATATATATATAGTCTATTTTTGCAGTTATAAGTATGTTTAACTATCTATTGTATTTTCTTTAACAGGTGGGTTATTTAAACATATTTTTTAATTTTTAGGAATTTTGAGGTAGACAAGATATTTTTATTTGTTTATTTTTTATTTTTATTTGTTCTTTCAACAGCGTATTACACTTTTCTGCATACAATTCTTTTGTCTGTTTATGTAGGCTTGCTGCTGCTGCTGCTAAGCCGCTTCAGTCCTTTCTGACTCTGTGCGACACCATAGATGGTAGCCCACCAGGCTCCCCTGTCCCTGGGATCCTCCAGGCAAGAACACTTGCCTGGAGTGGGTTGCCATTTCCTTCTCCAGTGCATGAAAGTGAAAAGTGAAAGTGAAGTCGCTCAGTCGTGTCCGACTCTTAGCGACCCCATGGACTGCAGCCCACCAGGCTCCTCCGTCCATGGGGATTTTCCGGGCAAGAGTACTGGAGTGGGGTGTCATTGCCTTCTCCATATGTAGGCTTACAGCTATTTATTTTAATCTTTTTGTTGCATTGGTAAATGGGATTGTTTCCTTAATTTCTCTTCTGATTTTTCATTATTAATGTATAGAAATGCTGGGGGTTACTGTGTATTAATTTTATATCCTCTGACTTTACTGTATTCATTGATTACCTCTAGTAATTTTCTGGTGGCATCTCTAGGGTTTTCAATGTATGTTGTCTGCAGACAGTGAGACTTTTACTTCTTTTCCAATCTAGATTCCTTTCATTTCCTTTTGTCCTCTAATTATTAGTGCTGCTTCTGCTGCTAAGTCTCTTCAGTCGTGTCCAACTCTGTGCAACCCCATAGATGGCAGCCCACCAGGCTCCCCTGTCCCTGGGATTCTCCAGGCAAGAAAACTGGAGTGAGTTGCCATTTCCTTCTCCAATGCATGAAAGTGAAAAGTGAAAGTGAAGTCGCTCAGTCTTGTCTGACTCTTTGTGACCCCCATGGACTGCAGCCCACCAGGCTCCTCCATCCATGGGATTTTCCAGGCAAGAGTACTGGAGTGGAGTACCATTGCCTTCTCCGAATGATTACTGCTAGGACTTCAAAAACTACTGAATAATAGTGGCAAGAGTGGACACACTTGTCTTGTTCCTGATCTTAGAGGAGATTCTTTCAGTTTTTCACTGCTGTCAGTAATGTTTGCTATGGACTTGTCATATATGGCCTTTATTATGTTGACATATGTTTTTTTATGCTTACTTCCTGTAGAGTTTTTACCATAAATGGGTATTGAATTTTGTCAAAATCTTTTTCTCCATCTATTCAGATGATTTTGTGTTTTTATGTTTCAATTGCTAGCATGCTGTGTCACATTGATTGATTACATATATTGAATAAACTTTGAATCCCTGTGATAAAACTCACTTGATCATGGTGCATGATTCTTTAAATGTGTTGTTGGATTCTGTTTGCTAGAAGTTTGTTGAAGATTTTGTGTCTATGTTCATCAGAGACATTGGCCTGTACTTTTCTTTTTTTGTGATATCTTCATGTGGTTTTGGTATCAGAGTGATAGTGGCCTCAAGGAATCAGTCTGGGAGTTTTCCTTCCATTGCGATTTTCTGAAAGAGTTTGAGCAAGATAGGTGTTATTTCTTCTCTAAACACTTGTTAGAATTCACCTGTAAAGCCATCTGACCCTGGGATTTTGTTTTCTGAAAGAATTTTGGTCACAGTTTCTATTTTAATTTTGGTTCAGTTGAAAGGCTATACTTTTTCAAAGAATTTGTCTATTTCTTCCAAGTTGTCCATTTTTAAAAGTTGGTCTTAGCAGTCTCTTTTATCTCTGTCTCATCTATTGTAACTTCTCCATTCTCATTTCTAATTCTTCTGATTTGAGTCTTCTCCCTTTTGTTTTTGATGAGTCTAGCTGATAGTAGGTCAATTTTGCTTATTTTCTCAAATAACTAGCTTTTAGTTTTATTTATCTTTGCTCTTCTCTCCTTCATTTCTTTTTCACTTATTTCTGCTCTGATTCTTATGATTGCTTCTACTAATGTCGAATATTTTTTGATCTTTTTAATTGTTTTAGGTGTAAGGTTAGGTTGCTTATTTGATGCTTTCCTTGTTTTTTGAAGTAGGATTTTATTACTATAAACTTAGTTCTTAGTTCTTGCCACTGCTTTTATGACATCTCATATGTTTTGAGTTATCATGTTTTCATTATCATTTGTTTTTAGGTGTTTTTTTTATTTCCTCTTCAATTTCTTCAGTGATTTCTTGATTATTCTGAAGCATATTGGTTAGCCTCCATGTGCTTGTGTTTTTTACAGGTTTTTTTCTTGTAGAAAAATGCTTAATACAATTTCAATTTATAAAAATCTGCAAAGTTTTGATTTGTGACCCAATATGTCATCTATTCTCAAGAATATTTCATGTGCATTTGAAAAAAAAAAAAAAAAACTGGATTCCATTGTTTTTGGATGAAATGTCCTGCATATATCAATTAGGTGCGTTGGGTCCAATTTAAGCCTGGTGTTTCCTTATTAATTTTCTATCTGGATGATCTGTGATCTATCTATTGGGGTGAAGTAAGTGGAGTGTTTACATTTCTCACTATTATTGGGCTATTGTCAATTTCCCCTTTTATAGATTTTAGCATTTGGCTTATGTATGTAGGTGCTCCTATGTTGGGTACATATATATTTATAATTGTTATGTCTTCTTCTTGTATTGATTCCTTGATCATTATAGAGTGTCCTTCCTTGTCTCTTGTAATTATCTTTATGTTAAACTCTATTTTATCTGATGTCAGTATTGCCTCTCCTGCTTTCTTTTGATTTCTAATTGCATGGAATATCTTTACATAGCCTCTTACTCTCAGTCTGTATGTATCCTTAGATTTGAAATGGGTCTCTTGTAGACAGCATATAGAGGGATATATTTTTGTATCTGTTTTACCAGCTTCTCTCTTTTCATTGGAGATTTTAATCCATTCACATTTGCTGTAATTGTATGATTCTACTACAATTTACTTTACTGATCTGGGCTTGTTTTTGTAGGTTTTCTCTTGCAAGTTTTCAGTTCAGTTCAGTCGCTCAGTCGTGTCCGACTCTTTGTGACCCCATAAATTGCAGCACCCCAGGCCTCCCTGTCCGTCACCAACTCCTGAAGTTCACTCAAATTCACATCCATTGAGTCAGTGATGCCATCCAGCCATCTCATCCTCTGTTGTCCCCTTCTCCTCCTGCCCTCAATCTTTCCCAGAATCAGGGTCTTTTCCAATGAGTCAGCTCTTCGCATCAGGTGGTCAAAGTATTGGAGTTTCAGCTTCAACATCAGTCCTTCCAATGAACACCCAGGACTGATCTCCTTTAGGATGGACTGGTTGTATCTCCTTGCAGTCCAAGGGACTCTCAAGAGTCTTCTCTAACACCACACTTCAAAAGCATCAATTCTTAGGTGCTCAGCTTTCTTTATAGTCCAGCTCTCACATCCATACATGATTACTGAAAAAGCCATAGCCTTGGCTAGATGTACCTTTGTTGGCAAAGTAATGTCTCTGCTTTTGAATATGCTATCTAGGTTGGTCATAACTTTCCTTCCAAGGAGTAAGCATCTTTTAATTTCATGGCTGCAGTCACCATCTGCAGTGATTTTGGAGCCCCCCAAAATAAAGTGTGGCACTGTTTCCACTGTTACCCCATCTATGTGCCATGAAGTGATGGGACCAGATGCCATGATCTTCGTTTTCTGAATGTTGAGTTTTAAGCCAACTTTTACACTCTCCTCTTTCACTTTCATCAAGAGGCTCTTTAGTTCTTTGCTTTTTGCTATAAGGGTGGTATCATCTGCATATATGAGGTTATTGTTATTTCTCCCAGCAATATTGATTCCAGCTTGTACTTAATCCAGCCCAGCTTTTCTCATGATGTTCTGTGTATATAAGTTAAATAAGCAGAGTGACAGTATACACCCTTGACATACTCCTTTCCCTATTTGGAACCAGTCTGTTGTTCCATGTCCAGTTCTAACTGTTGCTTCTTGACCTGCATATTTCTTGAAATACACATTTCTCAAGAGGCAGGTCAGGTGGTCTGGTATTCCCATCTCTTTAAGAATTTTCCATAGTTTGTGGTAATCCACTGTCAAAAGATTTGGCATGGTCAATAAAGCAAAAATAGATGTTTTTCTGAAACTCTCTTGCTTTTTCAATAATCCAACAGATGTTTACAATTTAATCTCTGGTTCCTCTGCTTTTTATAAATCCAGGTTGAACATGTGGAATTTCATGGTTCACATACTGTTGAAGCCTGGCTTGGATAATTTTGAGCATTACTTTACTAGTGTGTGAGATGAGTGCAATTGTGCAGTAGTTTGAGCATTCTTTGGCATTGCTTTTCTTTGGGATTGGAATGAAAACTGACCTTTTCCAGCCCTGTGGACACTGCTGAGTTTTCCATTACTGGCATATTGAGTGCAGCACTTTAACAACATCAACTTTTAGGATTTACACTAGCTCAGGTGGAATTCCATCACCTCCACTAGCTTTGTTTGTAGTGATGCTTCCTAAGGCCCACTTGATTTCGCTTTCCAGGATGTCTGGCTCTAGGTGAGTGATCCCACCATCGTGATCATCTGGGATTATCTGTGAAGATATTTTTTGTACAGTTATTCTGTGTATTCTTGCCACCTCTTCCTAATATCTTCTGCGTCTGTTAGGTCCATACCATTTCTGTCCTTTATTGAGCCCATCTTTGCATGAAATGTTCCCTTGGTATCTCTAATTTTCTTGAAGAGATCTCTAGTCTTTCCCATGCTGTTGTTTTCCTCTATTTCTTTGCACTGATCACTGAGGAAGGCTTTCTTAACTCTCCTTGCTATTCGTTGGAACTCTGCATTCAAATGGGAATATCTTTCCTTTTCTCCTTTGCTTTTCACTTCTCTTCTTTTCACAGCTATTTGTAAGTCCTCCTCTAACAGTAATTTTTCTTTTTTGCATTTGTTTTTCTTGGGGTTGGTCTTGTTTCTTGTCTCCTGTACAATGTCACAAACCTTCATCCATAGTTCATCAAGCACTCTGATACTCAGAGTGCTCAAACAAACATTGTGCCCACCAGTACCCAGGGACCCCACACAGACTGAGACCGTAGTGTGTTTGAGCATCTCCTGTGAAAGTATGGGTCAGCAGTGGAGTGCCACAGGGATGGGCTCTGGGTGCAGCAGACTTGGTTATGGCATAAGCTCTTCTGGAAGAAGCCGCCATTAACCCCACCAAAGAGCTGCCAGAACTTACACAGGACTGGGAAATAGACTTTTGGGGGGCACAAACAGAACCTAGTGCACACCAGGACCCAGAAGAAAGGAGCAGTGACCCCACAAGAAACTGACCCAGATCTGCCCGGTTGTGTCCAGAATCTCCAGTGGAGGCATGGGTTGGTGGTGGCCTGCTGCAGGGTTGAGGGCAGTGAGTGTAGCAGTACATTAATGGAATCTTTTGAAGGAGGTCCTCATTATCTTCATTACCTCCACCATAGTTTGGCCCCAGGTAAATAGTGAGGAGGGAACATAGCTTCCCCTATCAACAGAAAATTGAATTAAAGATTTAATGAGCAGGGCCCCGCCCATCAGAACAAGACCCAGTTTCCCCTTCATGAGTCTCTCCCATCAGGAAGCTTCCATAAGCCTCTTATCCTTCTCCATCAGAGGGCAGACAGACTGAAAGCTACAATCACAGAAAACTAACCAATCTGATTACATGTACCACAGCCTTGTCTAACTTAATGTAATGATGAGCCATGCCGTGTAGGGCCACCCAAGGTGGATGTGTCATGGTGGAGACATCTGACAAAATGTGGTCCACTGAAGAAGGGAATGGCAAAGCACTTCAGTATTCTTGCCTTGAGAACCCCATGAACAGTACGAAAAGTCAAAAAAGATAGGACATTGAAAGATGAACTCCCCAGGTTTGTAGGTGCCCAATATGCTAATGGAGATCAATGGAGAACTAACTCCAGAAAGAATGAAGAGATGGAGCCATGCAGAAACAACACACAATTGTTGATTTGACTGGTGATGGAAGTAAAGTCTGATGCTGTAAAGAGAAATATTGCACAGGAACCTGGAATGTTAAATCCATGAATCAAGGCAAACTGGAAGTGGTCAAACAGGAAGTGGCAAGAGTGAATGTCGACATTTTAGGAATCAGCAAAATAAAATGGACAGGAATGAGTGAATTTAACTCAGATGACCAATGTATCTACTACTATGGGCAAGAATCCCTTAGAAGAAATGGAGTAGCCCTCATAGTCAACAAAAGAGTCCGAAATGCACTACTTGGATGCAATCTCAAAAACAACAGAATGATCTCTGTTCTTTTCCAAGGCAAACCATTCACACATCATGGTAATCCAAGTCTATACCCCGATGAGTAATGCTGAAGAAGCTGAAGTTGAATGGTTCTATGGAGACCTACAAGAACTTCTAGAACTAACACCCACAATAGATGTTCTTTTCATTATAGGGGACTGGAATGTAAAAGTAGGACGTCCAGAAACACCTGGAGTAATGGGCAAATTTGGCTAATGAAGAATGAAGAAGAGCAAAGGCTAATAGAGTTTTGCCAAGAGAACTCATTAGTCATAGGAAACACCCTCTTCCAAAAACACAAGAGAAGACTCTACACATGGACATTACCAGATGGTCAATACCAAAATCAGATTGATTATATTCTTTGCAGCCAAAGATGAAGAAGCTCTATACAGTCAGCAAAGACTAGGAGCTGACTGTGGCTTAGATCATGAACTCCTTATTGCCAAAATCAGACTTAAAGAAAGTAGGGAAAACCACTAGACCATTCAGGTGGGACTTAAATCAAATCCTTTGCAATTATACTGTGGATGTGACAAATAGATTCATGGGATTTGATCTGATAGACAGCTAGTGCTGCTGCTAAGTCGTTTCAGTTGTGTCCGACTCTGTGCGACCCCATAGACGGCAACCCACCAGGTTCTGCCGTCCTTGCGATTCTCCAGGCAAGAACACTGGAGTGGGTTGCCATTTCCTTCTCCAATGCATGAAAGTGAAAAGTGAAAGTGAAGTCGCTCAGTCGTGTCCGACTCTTAGTAACCTCATGGACTGCAGCCTACCAAGCTCCTCCATCCATGGGATTTTCCAGGCAAGAGTACTGGAGTGGGTTGTCATTGCCTTCTCCGATGAATTATGGGGCCATACTCAATAAATCTTTAGTCCAATTTTCTGTTGATTGGCAGGGCTGTGTTCCCTCCCTGTTGCTTGACCTGGGGCCAAACTCTGGTGGAGGTGATGAAGATAATGGTGACCTCCTTCAGTAGTGCATGCATACTGCACTCAGTGTCACCACTCAATCCTGAAGCAAGCCACCTCCTACCCACATCTCCACCAGAGACTCTAGGACAGTCACAGGCAAGTCTAGGCCAGTCTCCTGTGGGATAACTGCTCCTTTCTCCTGGGTCCTGGTGCACACAAGATTCTGTTTGTGCCTTCTCAGAGTCTGTTTCTCCAGTCCTCTGTAAGTTCTGGTGGCTCTATGGTGGGTTAATGGTGACCTCCTTCAAGAGGGCTTATCCTATATCCAAGTCTACAGCACCCAGAGCCTCTGCTCCTGCAGCAGTCCACTGCTGACCTGTACCTCCTCAGGAGGCATTCAAACACAGTTCTGTCTCAGTCTCTGTGGTATCTCTGGGTCCTGATATCAAGGGTGGTGTTAAGATATGTTTGAGCCCTCTGAGCGTCACTGGAGGGTATGGGGTTTGATTCAAAATGTGACTTCTCCCCTCCTACCATGTTTCTGGGGCTTCTTCTTTGTCCTTGGATGTGGGATATCTCCTCAAAATTGATCCAGCACCATGTAGCCACCACTCCAACACCGTGCAGCCGCCACTCCAGTGCCTACCGTCTTGTTGGAGGGCGTCTCTGCCCTTGGGCATGGGGTATCTCCTCACAGTCACTCCAGCACTGCACATCTATATTTCTTTAGATACTCTTTATATCATAAGGATATTAGCCCTATGCCTCTATTATAATTTGCAAACACTTCTGTGTATCATTTCTCATTTTATTTTGCTTATTTTTTGCCATGCACAGATTTTAAGAAGTCTTCTAGGTAATCAAATTATACAGTTTTTCTTTATTGCTTCTAGACTTGGGGTCTAGAAGTCAGGAAAAATCCGACTCACTCTGAGATGATCGAGGAGCATAATCATGCTTCCTCTGGGATTTGTGTGCCTTTTCCTTTCTCATTTATTTCTCTAATTGACTTGGAATTCATTCTTGTGTATGTTTTAAAGAATTTTGTCATTTTCCTCATGGTTATCTGTTTAATTTAATAGTTTCACATGTCATATTTAGTAGGTCATCTTACATTTACTTCCATTAAAAATAGTTTCCTGAAATACTTTCTCTTTGTACTGCCCAACTGATAGGTTTTAATTTGCTTTTGCTGTATATTTTACTTACAATTCTTTGTCACCTATCCACTTTCCATTTTCTTTTCATCCTATAATCTTTTCTTCTTTTTTTTTTTTTAGTCATATCAGCCTTTCCTCAGCTTTTGTTATTTTCCTATCTCAAGACTGCATCTTCTTGCATTGTCTGAAGTTGCCTAACAGTTGACTAAAATTTTTGATGTATAAAAGTTATTTTCATATATATGTTCTTTATTTGAGTTTCATAATGCAATTTCTTTTCCTTCTTTTGGATATTTCTCAGTACCATTTCATAGGTTCTAAGGAGTTTCATTGGTGATGGACAGGGAGGCCTGGCATGCTGCAGTCCATGGGGTCACAAAGAGTCAGACACCACTGAACTGAACTGAAGGAGTTTCATGTTTTTTATCTGTATTCTAAGGTTAATTTTATACAGCTTAAGTATTCATCAGCAGTCAGAGATGTGAATTATGATTAGTTTTTATGACAGCCAAATTCCTTTCTCAAATCTTTAACTGGAGAAGGGACGTATGTGCATAGTTCTCAGTGTAGACATTAGTCATTGCTATATCTACAATCTGCTATGTTTTGCTGGTCTCGTTATACTGCAGTATGTTCCTCTGACTGTTCAAACAAAACTATATGTAAACCACTGGGACCCCCAGCATGCATTTCCAGGGTTCTTTCTATCGCCTGTGTGTGTGTGCTTAGTCATTCAGTCATGTCCAATTCTCTGTGATCCTTTGGATCATAACCTGCCAGGCTACTCTCTCCATGGGATTTTTCAGTCAAGAATACTGTAGTGAGTTATTATTTCCTCCTTCAGGGGATCTTTCAGACCCAGGGATCAAACTGGCATCTCCTATATCTCCTGCACTGCAGGCAGATTCTTTCCCTGCTGAGCAATCAAGGAAGCCTTATCTCCTACCTCACTGAAATTATCTCCCTACTAATACCAGACTTCTCCAGAAGTAGAGTGTCCAGAAGGGACTGTTCTGTTCAGAACCTTTACTGGAGTTGTTCACATTGTGCAGAAGTGCAAAACTGAAGCAGAGAAGTGGAAATAGAATGGGTAGGTTTTGATACAACTTTCTAGCTGCCTCAGAATTTAGTTCTTACAGAGTAGTGAAACAGACATGGTTTCTGTGGTGGAAGATGTGTCATATTTTCATTAATTAAAATGTAGGTGATCTGTGAGGTAAAATCTGGGAAATATTTTCTTAATTCACCTCTATTTACTGTGTTATTGGATTGGTCAAAAATTTGTTTGGGTTTTTCCAGTTGATGTTGAAAAACCAGAACGAACTTTTTGGCCAACCCATTAGATTATGAATCTAATTTTGAATGTAGTTCTAAATTCTTTTTTCCCCTCTGCTTTGCTTGACATTTATGGTACTAGTATTTCCAGCTAGATACAACGGAAAATGAAAACCTCCTTTTGTGGAAAGATGTGTAAAACAATGTTCACTTTTTTCACCTAAAATTGGCCAAGACTATATAGCCAAGCTATGACATGTTTCCCCAAGTGCAAAAATCAGGTGAAATGCTGTAAGAGCTTTTGCAGTTTTGATTGAAAGCAGTTAACTTAAGCCAATATGTCTGAGAAAATTCCTATTTGGCGCCAGTAGCAACACATTCATGTTAATTTGTACCAAGAGGATATTGGAAGGTCGAAAAAAACAACTGTGTAAGTTTCTACATAGACTCATTCAAACAATCGTTACTGAATTCCAGGTGTGATGTTGAAAAGAATTCATAGACATTTTAAAATTTCATTATGCATAGCTTTCATTGTACATTTGAATTAATTATGGATTTATAATCTAATAAACATCCTCTTATTCTTAAACCTTTATTCAAATACTATGTTGTTTTGTTGTTGTTGCTAATGTTATTACTTCCTCATCTGAACCTTCAATGTGGAGAAAACATCAATGTAAATCAAATGATAAATAAATATGCTTGGCCTCATTTGAGAGGCTATAAAACCACGTTTCTGAAGATCAGACATTATGAAAAAAGCAGATGGAAGATAGTAGAGTTTCATAAAAGAGAGGACACAGGTAGCTTCCAACTCTGATACTAGCTGCATGACTTAACCTTAATTTTCCTCATTTGCAAAGCACTTTGAGTGTTGTCTTGACAATTATAGGAGAAAATTCATAGAAAATGATCAACACTTGACCAGAACATAGTAAGTACTCAACAAAGCACCTCTGTATAACTGAGATGTGGAGGTAGCTTAGAATTAGTATTACCTTAAAGAACAAACATCAGTCAAACCTTGCCTCTCATAAATTAACAATTTTCTGAAATAATTATGAAAAGTACTGTAGGTCTTCTCTGTTCATTCATTATCTATTTTGGAATAATTAGGTATTTAGTTCTAGAGATGAGGTGCAGAAGAAAGAAGAAAGAGTCTGAAATAGACTGAGAGGCAAATTATATTGGGGGAGGGCAATATCTAGCATAGTATGAATCACAGTTATGAAGTGACTCAGAAGACAGTAAGTTGACTCTGCGAGATAACCAGACATATGGCACCCACAGTGTAACAGCTGCCAACTTATTGTCTGAATCATTTCAAGGTGACAGGGCTATATGACATCTAATGTGATTTGGGTGTTTTCAAATATTTTTCTTATCATGTAATTTATAGAGATTACTGTTATTATGCTGCAGTTAATTGTATCCCACAATATTTTGTCAATTCCTCATGCCACCAAAACTTTATCATCTCTACTGCAAACTGCCCATGAAACAAGCATCATAGTGATTTGTCTAGAGATTTAAATAGAAGTGATCTGTAGCTTTCTTCTAAACTGTTTGGGTCATTCTAGCCATTTTGGTGGAACAGAGCCCAATAAACCAAGCCACAGAGCAAAGTTAGACTTTGAGGTCGAATTTTAGCAGGTATTTACTATACCTCAAGTTCTTTTGGCATTTAAGGATAATTTAATTAATAATATACAAAATGGTTGTAAGATATGTGAGTTCAAAATGGTCAGTTAATTGAAAATCCAAAGTTTTTATTAAAAATAAAAGTTTAATAAGGTTATAAAACATGATCACGAAATCTGAAGGCCAACTTGTTCATTATCTCAATACTATTTATGTTAATTTCTGAGATATGGGATATTCAATGCTTGGGATATGGAAATTTAAGTGGCAAATATCTGCCTGGTGTGCTGCTATTCATGGGGTCACAGAGAGTCAGACACGACTGAGAGACTGAACTGAACTGAACTAAACTGTTAGTTTAAAATATGGAATTTTTAATGTTAATAATCAACACAACAGTGTATTCATAAAACTTAGAATAACAGAATTTTAGAAATCATTTACAGCACTGATTCCCAAAATACGTCTCTTAGTACTTTAACAGATACAATGTTTCATGGTCAAATAAAATTCAGAAATACTGAGTTATGTGGTTTCTTTACTGTTGGATCTCTAAAAGTCTTTCAAATGCAAATTTATTCATGAATTGTTAAATGTGACGGAATTACAATATTTATGTTTCTTTAACTTATATGATCATGAAACTCTTCACTATGGATCTTGAAGTGCTAGGAAACAGGAAATATACATTGAACTCTTTATTTTATGTGACAGAACTAAAATCCATGGTAATTATGTGGCTAGGTAATGGCAGAGACAATATTAGAAATAGTAGATTTCTTGTCCAGTGACTTTTTCTTTTATTTTTTAAAAAACTAATATATAATAGAATGTCAAGTTTTCTTCTAATTTTGTCACGACACTTTTCTAACTCACAAATTATTAGTGGCATAGCTAGAAGATTATTAACTCTTATGCTATTTGGACTAAAATCTTCCCTACCCCCAACACATATAAGAGCAAAATATAACTTGATTTCATTTATTTAGCATTAATTAGCTTATCCCAAAGAAGGAATATGGGATTTCTGTGATGATCCAAAAATATAGAGCACAACTCATTGCATCACATTTTATTTTTAAATATACTTGAAATTGCTGCTGAAAAGTCCAGAATGCCCATTGACATGGAAATAGATTACACATGACAATGCACATGACCATCTGCCCAGGCAAAGTTGCCCTTTTTGTTGAGTTGAGTGGAAAGGTTAATTTCAACTTAGCTCTGTGTGTGGTTGAGCAGTTCCCAAGTGAAAACCAAAACACATTTTTAAAATGTTTATTTAAAAAGAAAGAGTACTCAGTTAGTGTATGAGTGTGAGTGTGTGTGGCCAGTGTGTGTTGAAGTAAGTTCCCATATGAGTGAATTCTCCACATGGATAGGTTCAGATGGCTGGGAGATAAGTGGGGCTCCCTCTTAGGTCTATAGAGGGATCCTTAATAAGAAATAATCCATTGTTTACACACTAGGAAAAGTTAACAAAGGAATAGTGAACAGTTTGCAATGAAAAACAATGAGGCATTTCATCTGCTATGGAAGTCAATCTAAACTGAAATCCAAAACAATCTTAAAGAGACATGTCAAATAGAACAGTGTAACATTTTCAACTATGTATAAAGAGAACCAATCTGGATACTGACAGCATCAGAAATTGGTATGTCTTTAAATAGTTTATTTTTGTCAGTGGAAACACAGGCCATAGCACTAAATGTCTACAGAATATTCATATGGCATTTGCTAGCCTGCTAGTAAAAAACATCATCTAAAACCAGAGCTAAACTTCTAACAGTTCTTAGAGAGAAATGAGAATTTCACAGTCTGGTGATAGATATAGAACATGGAATTATGGCATCTGTTCAAGTAACAAAATTCACTATTTGTTTATTTTTAGTTTAAGAAAAGGCATACAATGCATATGTCTCTGGGCACATGTTCAATAATAAAAGTGTTTTGCAATGAATTAGGAAAGATATGAGCTTTGGATGAGTTGATGTGAAAACTTGATTAAGATAAACACCTTCAATGTACCCTAAGTACATAATTCACATACTGTAAATGAAAATGAAAAATTTTACTTTTTTCTAAGAATGCCTAACTTCCATGTCAAAAGAGTGAAAGAAACCTTTTTCTAAAGAATGTCTGGTTTTCCAGCTTACAAACAGATCAGACAGCACAAATTTTTACTAAATGTTCACAATTCTGGGTGCTGATTGACAGTCAGACGGCTAGTCAGTAGTACAAGGATATAAAGAATAGTAACAACAAAGACATAGACAGAGTAAAACGAGATGTACGTGTTTTGTTTTTTATATACAACCTTACAGTTTCCATCACATCATTCTAAATGCAAAGTAATTGCAATTACCTATTACAAGAGATATGTAACTATAACTTTTATTGATTTGAGAAAGACTAAAGAGATATATGAAAGGAAGAGGAAGATCTGAGGGCTCAGTGCTGTGGAAAATACTCTAGATTAGTGGTTTCAACGACTGATCTGGTAAGATTTCAAGAATATTTTATGACCTCCATTATCTTGTACCTTGTATGGAGTACATCTTGATATTGTATAAGTCAACTGTAAAATGTCAAGCAGGTGTAGAGAATGTTTATTTTTTAATATAGCTGAAGAAAGTAAAGAAAAACAGTGAAATAATATAGTGTTTAAAGGAGATTTCAGGTTTTTCAGATATATTACAAACACAGAGTAGCACCTTTATGTATCTTTCTCTAGAAAATCAGGTTAATACAGGATGGTATTACTGTGACTATCAAATGAGATAGTATAAGAATATGCCTACATATAGTTATATAACATAATATAGCATAAATAATAATATACAGTATACATAATCCATATATGTATATATTATAAACTCTGTATATATATGTACTATTTTGTATATAATAGTATAACATTTATATATACACAATATATGTATAACATATATATCATATATAATGTGTTTATGTTTTATGTACATTGTATAATAGCTCTGTGTAATATGTGTAATTTATTCAAGCTAATGACAGTGAATTAATGCATATTTTTCACTTTACATTAATTTTTTAGTGCTTAAGCAAATATTAAAATAAATTACCAACATGGGATTATTATTGCTTTGTCTACATAGCAGTCCTATTAAATAAAATCTAAAATCAAATAAAAAAGCCCTATGGAATTCTCTGAGTGTGTGTGCTAAGTCGCTTCAGTCGTGTTCAACTCTTTGCGACCCCACGGACTGTAGCCCACCAGGTTCCTTTGTCCATGGGATTCTCCAGGCAAGAATACTGAAGTGGGTAGTCATTCCCTTCTCCAGGGGTTTTTTCCAAACTAGGGATCGAACCCAGGTCTCTTGCATTGCAGGCAGATTCTTTACCAGCTGAGCCACTCAGGATGCCCTGGTATTATCTACTGGAGCTTAGTATACTCAATAAATTTTTCATCATTTTCATTAATTCATTTAACAATATTTTAAGTACCTACTCTTTGCCAAGTTTGTGTTGGTTACACCTTATTTTAGGCAAATTAAATGCAGTATACATTGAATCTATAAATTGCTTTGGATAGTATACTCATTTTCACTATATTGATTCTTCCAATCCATGAACATGGTATATTTCTCCATCTATTAGTGTCCTCTTTGATTTCTTTCACCAGTGTT
>NW_011494718.1:464889-465231 GCF_000754665.1 Bison bison bison
ATTAGTGTATAGGAATGCAAGGGATTTCTGTGTGTTGATTTTATATCCTGCAACTTTACTATATTCATTGATTAGCTCTAGTAATTTTCTGGTGGAGTCTTTAGGGTTTTCTATGTAGAGGATCATGTTATCTGCAAAGAGTGAGAGTTTTACTTCTTCTTTCCCAATTTGGATTCCTTTTATTTCTTTTTCTGCTCTGACTGCTGTGGCAAAAACTTCCAAAACTATGTTGAATAGTAATGGTGAAAGTGGGCACTCTTGTCTTGTTCCTGACTTTAGAGGAAATGCTTTCAATTTTTCACCATTGAGGATAACGTTTGCTGTGGGTTTGTCATATATCTT
>NW_011494718.1:465554-522200 GCF_000754665.1 Bison bison bison
GCATCTATGTTCATCAGTGATATTGGTCTATAGTTTTCTTTTTTTGTGGCATCTTTGTCAGGTTTTGGTATTAGGGTGATGGTGGCCTCATAGAATGAGTTTGGAAGTTTACCTTCCTCTGCAATTTTCTGGAAGAGTTTGAGTACGATAGGTGTTAGTTCTTCTCTAAATTTTTGGTAGAATTCAGCTGTGAAGCCGTCTGGACCTGGGCTTTTGTTTGCTGGAAGATTTCTGATTACAGTTTCAATTTCCGTGCTTGTGATGGGTCTGTTAAGATTTTCAATTTCTTCCTGGTCCAGTTTTGGAAAGTTGTACTTTTCTAAGAATTTGTCCATTTCTTCCACGTTGTCCATTTTATTGGCATGTAATTGCTGATAGTAGTCTCTTATGATCCTTTGTATTTCTGTGTTGTCTATTGTGATCTCTCCATTTTCATTTCTAATTTTATTGATTTGATTTTTCTCCCTTTGTTTCTTGATGAGTCTGGCTAATGGTTTGCCAATTTTATTTATCACTTCAAAGAACCAGCTTTTGGCTTTGTTGATTTTTTTTCTATGGCCTCTTTTGTTACTTTTGCATTTATTTCTGCCCTAATTTTTAAGATTTCTTTCCTTCTACTAACCCTAATCCCTATCAAGATACCAAAGGTATTCTTCACAGAACTAGAACAAATAATTTAACAATTTGTATGGAAATACAAAAAACATCGAATAGCCAAAGCTATCTTGAGAAAGAAGAATGGAACTGGAGGAATCAACCTGCCTGACTTCAGGCTCTACTACAAAGCCACAGTCACCAAGACAGTATGGTACTGGCACAAAGACAGAAATATAGATCAATGGAACAAAATAGAAAACCCAGAGATAAACCCAGGCACATATGGACACCTTATCTCTGACAAAAGAGGCAAGAATATACAATGGATTAAAGACAATCTCTCTAACAAGTGATGCTGGGAAAACTGGTCAACCACTTGTAAAAGAATGAAACTAGAACACTTTCTAACACCATACACAAAAATAAACTCAAAATGGATTAAAGATCTAAAAGTAAGACCAGAAACTATAAAACTCCTAGAGGAGAACATAGGCAAAACACTCTCTGACATACAAGACAGCAGGATCCTCTATGACACACCTCCCAGAATATTGGAAATCAAAGCAAAAATAAACAAATGGGACCTAATTAAAATTAAAAGCTTCTGCACAACAAAGGAAACTATAAGCAAGGTGAAAAGATAGCCTTCGGAATGGGAGAAAATAATAGCAAATGAAGCAACAGACAAACAACTAATCTCAAAAATATACAAGCAACTCCTACAGCTCAACTCCAGAAAAATAAGTGACCCAATCAAAAAATAGGGCCAAAGAACTAAATAGACATTTCTCCAAAGAAGACATACAGATGGCTAACAAACACATGAAAAGATGCTCAACATCACTCATTATCAGAGAAATGCAAATCAAAACCACTATGAGGTACCATTTCACACCAGTCAGAATGGCTGCGATCCAAAAGTCTACAAGCAATAAATGCTGGAGAGTGTGTGGAGAAAAGGGAACCCTCTCACACTGTTGGTGGGAATGCAAGCTAGTATAGCCACTATGGAGAACAGTGTGGAGATTCCTTAAAAACCTGGGAATAGAACTGCCTTATGATCCAGCAATCCCATTGCTGGGCATACACACTGAGGAAACCAGAAGGGAAAGAGACACGTGTACCCCAATGTTTATCGCAGCACTGTTTATAATAGCCAGGACATGGTAGCAACCTAGATGTCCATCAGCAGATGAATGGATAAGAAAGTTGTGGTACATATACACAATGGAGTATTACTCAGCCATTAAAAAGAATACATTTGAATCAGTTCTAATGAGGTGGATGAAACTGGAGCCTATTATACAGAGTGAAGTAAGCCAGAAAGAAAAACACCAATACAGTATACTAACGCATATATATGGAACTTAGAAAGATGGTAACAATAACCCTGTATATGAGACAGCAAAAGAGACACTGATGTATAGAACATTCTTTTGGACTCTGTGGGAGAGGGAGAGGTGGGATGATTTGGGAGAATGGCATTGAAATATGTAGAATATCATATATGAAACAAGTTACCAGTCCAGGTTCGATGCATGATACTGGATGCTTGGGGCTAGTGCACTGGGACGACCCAGAGGGATGGTTTGGGGAGGGAGGAGGGAGGAGGGTTCAGGATGGGGAACACATTCCATTCACCATTGCAATGGAAAGAATAAAATACTTAGGAATATATCTACCTAAAGAAACTAAAGACCTATATATAGAAAACTATAAAACACTGGTGAAAGAAATCAAAGAGGACACTAATAGATGGAGAAATATACCATGTTCATGGATTGGAAGAATCAATATAGTGAAAATGAGTATACTACCCAAAGCAATTTATAGATTCAATGCAATCCCTATCAAGCTACCAACAGTACTCTTCACAGAGCTAGAACAAATAATTTCACAATTTGTATGGAAATACAAAAAACATCGAATAACCAAAGCGATCTTGAGAAAGAAGAATGGAACTGGAGGAATCAACCTACCTGACTTCAGGCTCTATTACAAAGCCACAGTTACCAAGACAGTATAGTACTGGCACAAAGACAGAAATATTGATCAATGGAACAAAATAGAAAGCCCAGAGGTAAATCCACGCACATATGGACACCTTATCTCTGACAAAAGAGGCAAGAATACACAATGGATTAAAGACAATCTCTCTAACAAGTGGTGCTGGGAAATCTGGTCAACCACTTGTAAAAGAATGAAACTAGAACACTTTCTAACACCATACACAAAAATAAACTCAAAATAGATTAAAGATCTAAACGTAAGACCAGAAACTATAAAACTCCTAGAGGAGAACATAGGATAAAAACACTCTCTGACATACATCAGAGCAGGATCCTCTATGACCCACCTCCCAGAATATTGGAGATAAAAGCAAAAATAAACACATGGGACCTAATTAACCTTAAAAGCTTCTGCACATCAAAGGAAACTATTAGCAAGGTGAAAAGACAGCCTTCAGAATGGGAGAAAATAATAGCAAATGAAGCAACAGACAAACAACTAATCTCAAAAATATACAAGCAACTCCTACAGCTCAACTCCAGAAAAATAAATGACCCAATCAAAAAATGGGCCAAAGAACTAAACAGACATTTCTCCAAAGAAGACATACAGATGGCTAACAAACACATGAAAAGATGCTCAACATCACTCATTATCAGAGAAATGCAAATCAAAACCACTATGAGGTACCATTTCACACCAGTCAGAATGGCTGCGATCCAAAAGTCTACAAGCAATAAATGCTGGAGAGTGTGTGGAGAAAAGGGAACCCTCTCACACTGTTGGTGGGAATGCAAACTAGTATAGCCACTATGGAGAACAGTGTGGAGATTCCTTAAAAACCTGGGAATAGAACTGCCTTATGATCCAGCAATCCCATTGCTGGGCATACACACTGAGGAAACCAGAAGGGAAAGAGACACGTGTACCCCAATGTTCATCGCAGCACTGTTTATAATAGCCAGGATATGGAAGAAACCTAGATGTCCATCAGCAGATGAATGGATAAGAAAACAGTGGTACATATACACAATGGAGTATTACTCAGCCATTAAAAAGAATACATTTGAATCAGTCCTAATGAGGTGGATTAAACTGGAGCCTATTATACAGAGTGAAGTAAGCCAGAAAGAAAAACACCAATACAGTATACTAATGCATATATATGGAACTTAGAAAGATGGTAACAATAACCCTGTGTACGAGACAGCAAAAGAGACACTGATGTATAGAACAGTCTTATGGACTCTGAGGGAGAGGGAGAGGGAGAGGGAGAGGGTGGTATGATTTGGCAGAATGGCATTGAAACATGTAAAATATCATATATGAAACGAGTTGCAAGTCCAGGTTCGATGCACGATACTGGATGCATGGGGCTAGTGCACTGGGACGACCCAGAGGGATGATATGGGGAGGGAGGAGGGAGGAGGGTTCAGCATGGGGAACACATGTATACCTGTGGCAGATCCATTTTGATATGTGGCAAAACTAATACAATTATGTAAAGTTTAAAAATAAAATAAAATTTAAAAAATTAAATTAAATTAAAAAAATGAGTATACAAAATAGTGATTTAGTAAATATTTAAGCCCTGTTTTAAGTTGCCAATGAAAATGAGTATTACACAAAGTTAGAAGACGATTTTATTACTAGACTTCTTAATTTTCTTTTACTAATGATAATTCAGCCTTCCAAAATGATTTTTTAAATAATAAGGAAACATTTCATGTTAGACACCATTAGAAACAAGTAAAACATTGTAAATCTTGAGTTTTACAAATGGTTTCAAATACTATTTGTTTAACAAAGGTGAAATTCTTTTAGAGAATTAAAAAATACACAAATAAACATTATGAAATGGCTTATCCAACTTCTTGAACATCATACAATTTTTACTTAGCAAAAACTTTACTGAGTTAATTGTAAATGAGTCAGAAACATATGGATTAGATTTTCTTTGCTGTATATGGGTCTAAAATTTAAATAGAAAAAGTCCTTGATAAATGCATTTTAGATGTTACTTTATCCAAAATGTTTGAATAATGTTTAAATATATTTAATAAAATCAAAACACAGCTGAGTTCCTCTATCATTAGTAATTATATAATTACTGGGCGTGAGATGAAACCATATCCTTAGCAAGCATTCACCAAATACCCAGTGAAAATAAAAATACTCAGATAATAGCTAGATTAATAAATTTTTAGTGAAAACTGCATTATTTTCATGCTTAAAGTAACATGAAATGAAATTAATTTCAAAATATCAATGACAAAATATTTGGGAAACTTAGTTAAGGTATTATATTTCATATTTATGCAATAATGTATTCAAATTGACCCAATGTTTATAAGAACTTATAACAATTAAACTTTTATTAAGTTCTATTAATTTTAGTGAGAACTTTGAGAAAATGAAGCCACCATGGCCTCTCTTCCATGAAATCCTGTTCATACTTCAAAACAAGCATTTCAGTTGCTGGGGAAAAGATTCTCTGTTATTGATATACTTGACACTAGTTTTGTTTGAAATATATTCCTTTTTCTAAAAGTTTTCATATTATTAACCTTAATTATTCCTAAATTAGTACTATAGAGTCACAGAAAACAAGATTTTGGCTAGAATTGCTTATCTTTCAATAAGTATCCAAATTCCCAGTGGACATAAATTCCCTTACTTTTGTATCCTTCACATACTTAGGCACAGAGAAATTGCTTAGATGATATAATTGCTTAGACAACACTGTCCAGTAGAAATATAATGTGAGAAGCAATGTAATTTAAAATTTCCTACTATTAGCATTTAAAATAGCATTCAAAATCAGATTAAATTAAGGTGTACAGGATGGTAAATATGAAAACTCAGAGATCACTTTTAGCCAGCATACCAAAATCACAACTATTTACAGTGTAATTATCTATGAGAACAATCTGGATATTGGGAGAAAATATTTTCATAACTAAAGATTTTACTCCGTGGATTACCACAAATTGTGGAAAATTCTTAAAGAGATGGGAATACCAGACCACCTGACCTGCCTCTTGAGAAATCTGTATGCAGGTCAGAAAGCAACAGTTAGAACTGGACATGGAACAACAGACAGGTTCCAAATAGGGAAAGGAGTATGACAAGGCTGCATACTGTCACCCTACTTGTTTAACTTCTATACAGAATACATCATGAGAAATGCTGGGTCAGATGAAACACAAGCTGGAATCAAGATTGTCAGGATAAATATCAATAACCTCAGATAAACAGATGACACCACCATTATGGCAGAAAGTGAAGAAGAACTAAAGAGCCTCTTGATGAAAGTGAAAGAGGAAAGTGAAAAAGTTGGCTTAAAGTTCAAAATTCAGAAAACTAAGATCATGGCATCTGGTCCCATCACTTCATGGCAAATATATGGGAAATAATGACAGGCTTTATTTTTTGGGCTCCAAAATCACTGCAGATGGTGACTGCAGCCATGAAATAGCTTACTGTTATTATTTTACTAAATGAAAAAATGCTTACTCCTTGGAAGAAAAGTTATGAACAACCTAGGTAACATATCAAAATGCAGAGACATTACTTTGCCAACAAAGGTCCATCTAGTCAAGGCTATAGTTTTTCCAGTAGTCATGTATGGATATGAGAGTTGGACTATAAGAAAGCTGAGTGCTGAAGAATTGATGCTTTTGAACTGTGGTGTTGGAAACGACTCTTGAGAGTGTTGAGAGTCCCTTGGACTTCAAGTCCATCCTAAAGGAAATCAATCCTGAATATTCATTGGAAGGACTGATGTTGAAGCTGAAGCTCTAATACTTTGGCCACTTGATGGGAAGAACTAACTCATTTGAAAACACCCTGATGCTGGGAAAGATTGAAAGCAGGAAGAGAAGGGGGCAACAGAAGCTGAGACGGTTGGATGGCATCATCGACTGAATGGACATGAGTTTGAATAAACTCTGGGAGTTGGTAATGGACAGGGAGTCCTAGAGTGCTACAGCCCATGGGGTCACAAAGAGTGAGTGACTGAGCAACCGAACTGAACTGAAATGAGCATTGCCCCACCCATCAGAACAAGACCCAGTTTCCCTTCTGTCAATCTCTTCCATCCAGAAGCTTCCATAAACCTCTTATCTTTCTCCATCAGAGAGTAGACAGACTGAAAATCACAATCACAGAAAACTAACTTAAACACAGTCTTGTCTAACTCACTGAAACTATGAACCATGCCGTGTAGGGCCACCCAAGACAGATAGGTCATGGTGGAGACTTCTGACAAAATGTGGCCCAAGTGGAGAAGGGAATGGCTAACCATGTCAGTATTCTTGCCTTGAGAACACCATGAACAGTATAAAAAGGCAAAAATATAGGACACTGAAATATGAAATCCCCAGGTCGGTAGGAGATCTCTAGTATGCTATGGAGATCAGTGCTAAACTAACTCCAGAAAGAATTAAGAACGGAGCCAAAGAAAAGACAAAACCCAACTGTGGATGTGACTGGTGATGGAAGTAAAATAAAGTCTGATGCTGTAAAGAGAAATATTGCACAGGAACCTGGAAAGTTAGGTCCATGAATCAAGGCAAATTGGAAGTGGTCAAACAGGAGATAGCAAGAGTGAATGTTGACATTTTAGGAATCAGCAAAATAAAATGGACAAGAATGGGTGAATTTAACTCAGATGACCATAATATCTACTACTGTGGACAAGAATCCCTTAGAAGAAATGGAGTCGCCATCATAGTAAACAAAAGTGTCTAAAATGCAGTACGTGGATGCAATCTCAAAAACGACAAAATGATCTCTGTTCCTTTCCAAAGCAAATCATTCAATATCATGGTAATCCAAGTCTATGTTCCGACCAGTTATGCTGACAAAGCTGAAGTTGAATGGTTCTATGAAGATGTAGAGGACCTTCTAGAACTAACACCCAGAATAGATGCCCTTTTCATTATAGGGGAATGGAATGCAAAAGTAGGACGTCAAGAAATACCTGGAGTCACAGGCAAACTTGGCCTTGGAATAGAGAAAGAAGCAGGAAAAAGTCTAATAGAGTTTTGCCAAGAGAATCCACTGGTCAAAGGAAACACCCTCTTCCAAAAACACAAGCGAAGGCTTTACACATAGACATCACCAGATGGTCAATACTGAAATCAGTTGATTATATTCTTTGCAGCCAAAGATGGAGAAGCTCTATACAGTGAGCAAAAACAAGACTGGGAGCTGACTATGGCTCAGATCATGAATTCCTTATTGCCAAATTCAGACTTAAATTGAAGAAAGTAGGGAAAACCACTAGACCATTCAGGTATGACCTAAATCAAATCCCTTATGACTATACAGTGGAAGTGACAATAGATTCATGGGGTTAGATCTGACAGACAGAGTGCCTGAAGATCTATGGACAGAGGTTTGTAACATTGTATATGATGGAGTGATCAAGACCATCCCAAAGAAAAAGACATGCAAAAAGGCAAAATGATTGTCTGAGGAGGGCTGACAAATGGCTAGGAAAAGAAGAGAAGCAAAAGGCAAAGGAGAAAAGGAAAGATATACCCATGTGAATGCAGAGTTCCAGTGAATAGCAAGGAGAGTTAAGAAAGCATTCCTCAGTGATCAATGCAAAGAAATAGAAGAAAACAATAGAATGGGAAAGACTAAAGACCTCTTCAAGAAAATTAAATATACCAAGGGAACTTTTCATGCAAAAATGGCTCAATAAAGGAAAGATATGGTGTGGACCTAACAGAAGCAGAAAGTATTAAGAAGAGTTGGCAAAAATACACAGAAGAACTATATAAAAAAGATCTTCACTAACCAGATAATCACAATGGTGTGATCACTCATCTAGAGCCAGACATCCTGGAATGTGAAGTCAAATGGGCCTTAGGAAGCATCACTATGAACAAAGCTAATGGAGTTGATGGAATTCTACCTGAGCTATTTCAAATATTAAAAGATGATGCTGTGAAAGTGCTGCACTCAATATGCCAGCAAATTTGGAAAACTCAGCAGTGTCCACAGAGCTAGAAAAGGTCAATTTTCATTCTAATCCCAAAGAAAGGCAATGCCAAACAATGTTCAAACTACCGCACAATTGCACACATCTCACATGCTAGCAAAGTAATGCTCAAAATTCTCCAAGCCAGGCTTCAGCAATATGCGAACCATGAACTTCCAGATGTTCAAGCTGGATTTAGAAAAAGCAGAGGATCCAGACATCAAATTGCCAACATCCATGGGATCATGAAAAACAAGAGATTTCCAGAAAAATATCTATTTCTGCTTTATTGACTATGCCAATGCCTTTGACTGGGGGATCACAACAGACTGTGGGAAAATTCTTAAAGAGATGAGAATATCAGACCACCTTACCTTCCTGAAATCTGTATGCAGGTCAAGAAACAGCAGTTAAAACTGGACATGGAACAACAGACTGGTTCCAAATAGGAAAAGGAATATGTCAAGGCTGTATATTGTCACCCTGCTTATTTAACTTCTATGCAGAGTACATCATGAGAAACGCTGGGCTGGAAGAAACACAAGCTGGAATCAGGATTGCCAGGAGAAATATCAGTAACCACAGATATGCAGATGACACCACCCTTATGGCAGAAAGTGAAGAGGAACTAAAAAGCCTCTTGATGAAAGTGAAAGAGGAGAGTGAAAAAGTTGGCTTAAAGCTCAACATTCAGTAAACAAAGATCATGGCATCTGGTCGCATCAGTTCATGGGATATAGACGGGAAAACAGTGGAAACAGTGTCAGACTTTATTTTCTGGGGCTCCAAAAACACTGCAGATGGTGACTGCAGCCATGAAATTAAAAGACGCTTACTCCTTGGAAGGAAAGTTATGACCAACTTAGATAGCATATTCAAAAGCAGAGACATTACTTTGCCAACAAAGGTCCTTCTAGTCAAGGCTATGGTTTTTCCAGTAGTCATGTACGGATGTGAGAGTTGGACTGTGAAGAAAGCTGAGCGCCAAAAGATTGATGCTTTTGAACTGTGGTGTTGGAGAAGACTCTTGATAGTCCCTTGGACTGCAAGGAGATCCAACCAGTCCATTCTACAGGAGATCAGTCTTGGGTATTCTTTGGAAGGAATGATGCTAAAGCTGTAACTCCAGTACTTTGGCCACCTCATGTGAAGAGTTGACTCATTGGAAAAGACCCTGATGCTGGGAGGGAATGGGGACAGGAGGAGAAGGGGACAACAGAGGTTGAGATGGCTGGATGGCGTCACTGACTCGATGGACGTGAGTCTGAGTGAACCCTGGGAGTTGGTGATGGACAGGGAGGCCTGATGTGCTGCAGTTCATGGGGTTGCAAAGAGTCAGACACGACCGAGCGACTGAACTGAACTGAACTGAATGAGTGATGCTGAGCATCTTTTCATGTGTTTGTTAGCCATCTGTATGTCTTCTTTCGAGAAATGTCTGTTTAGATCTTTGGCCCATTTTTTTATTGGGTCACTTATTTTTCTGGAATTGAGCTGCATGGACTGCTTGTATTTTTTGAGGTTAATTCTTCATCAGTTCCTTCATTTGCTATTATTTTCTCCCATTCTGAAGGCTGTCTTTTCATCTTTCTTATAGTTTCCTTCATTTTTTAAAAGCTTTTAAGTTTAATTAGGTCCCATTTGTTTCTTTTTGCTTTTATTTCTATTACTCTGGGAGGGGGGTCATAGAGGATTCTGCTCTATTTATGTCAGACAGTGTTTTGCCTGTTTTCCTCTAGGAGTTTTATAGTTTCTGGTCTTATATTTAGATCTTTAATCCATTTTGAGTTTATTTTTGTGTGTGGTGTTAGAAAGTGTTCTAGTTTCATTCTTTTACAAGTGGTTGATCAGTTTTCCCAGCAAAACTTGTTAAAGAGATTGTCTTTTGTCCGTTGTATATTCTTGCCTCCTTTGTCAAAGGTAAGGTGTCCACAGGTGCATGGATTTATGCCTGGGCTTTCTATTTTGTTCCATTGATCTATATTTCTGTCTTTGTGCCAGTACCATACTGTCCTGATGACTGTTAATGATGCTTTATTGTCTTAAGTCAACTTTTCACAGTGATAGATGAGTGGGAAAGAGTTCAAAAGCCAACATTTTAGAGGTGAGAAAATGAAAGTCAGAGAAAGTGGACCGTTTGCCCTGGTCATGGAAGGTATTATGTAAAGTAGCTATGATTCTAACTTGAAACTGTTTGATACCAAACTTCATGCTCTAAAAGACCATCTATAATAAATGAGACAAATATGGCACTGGAAATTAGCATTTTTTAAATACTTGTGAAATATGTTTATATATAACCAGTTTGACCAGACCAAGAATTGGGTCTAGGAAACACTGGTCAATTTACAACTTAGTTGCACTTTACTTAGTTCCAGCATGTAGTGGTTCCTTGTATGTGCTCAGTGCCAGGATCCACCATTTACATTGTATTCTATGTCATATGGATCCCTGAGAGTATAACTCTAAGCAGTGCCAGTGACCTTATGGAAGAGACAGAAAATTAGAGTAGATGTTTGCTTAAAGATGCTTCTAATCTTTATTTGTATATAGTTCTTCCATAAACAGTTAACCTGCAGAACAATACCAAAAATTAAAATAATGTTATAACAAATTAAATACGTGGTAAAAGCATAGCTTTAGCAAATTGTAGAGCATTTGACTGTGTGGATCACAATAAACTGTGGAAAATTCTGAAGGAGATGGGAATACCAGACCACCTGACCTGCTTCTTGAGAAACCTATAGGCAGGTCAGGAAGCAACAGTTAGAACTGGACATGGAACAACAGACTGGTTCCAAATAGGAAAAGGAGTATGTCAAGGCTATGTGTTGTCACCCTGTTTATTTGACTGATATGCAGAGTACATCATGAGAAACGCTGGGCTGGATGATGCACAATAACCTAAGATATGAAGATAACACCACCATTATGTCAGAAAGTGAAGAAGAACTAAAGAGCCTCTTGATGAAAGTGAAAGAGGAGAGTGAAAAAGTTGACTTAAAGCTCAACATTCAGAAAACTAAGATCATGGCATCCAGTACCATCAGTTCAGTTCAGTTTAGTCACTCAGTCGTGTCTGACTCTTTGCAAGTCTATAAACCACAGCACAGCAGGCCTTCCTGTCCATCACCAACTCCCAGAGTCCACCCAAACCCATGTGCATTGAGTCGGTGATGCCATCCAACCATCTCATTCTCTGTCTTCCCTTTCTCCTCCTAGCCTCAATCTTTCCCAGCATCAGGGTCTTTTCAAATGAGTCAGCTCTTCTCATCAGGTGGCCAAAGTATTGCAGTTTCAGCTTTAACATCAGTCCTACCAATGACCACCCAGGACTGATCTCCTTTAGAATGAATTGGTTGGATCTCCTTGCAGTCCAAGTGACTCTCAAGAGTTTTCTCCAACACCACAGTTCAAAAGCATCAATTCTTTGGCACTCAGCTTCCTTTATAGTTCAACTCTCACATCGGTCCTATCACTTCATGGCAAATAGATGGGGAAACAGTGGAAACAGTGGCTGACTTTACTTTTTTAGGCTCCCAAATCACTGCAGGAGGTGATTGCAGCCATGAAATTAGAAGGCGCTTACTCCTTGGAAGGAAAGTTATGAGCAACCTAGACAGCATGTTAAAAAGCAGAGACATTACTTTGTCAACAAAGGTCCATCTAGTCAAGGCTATGGTTTTTCCAGTAGTCATATATGGATGTGAGAGTTGGACTATAAAGAAAGTTAATTGCAGAATTGATGCTTTTGAACTGTAGTATTGGAGAAGACTCTTTAGAGTCCCTTGGACTGCAAGGAGATCCAACCAGTCCATCCTAAAGGAGATCAGTCCTGGGTGTTCATTGGAAACACTGATGTTGAAGCTGAAACTCCAATATTTTGGCCACCTGATGCAAAGAACTGACTCATTTGAAAAGACTCTGATGTTGGGAAAGACTGAAGGCAGGAGGAGAAGGGGACGACAGAGGGTGAGATGGTTGGATGGCATCACCGACTCAATGGACATGAGTTTGGGTAACCTCATGTAACCCTGACGTGCTACATTCCACGGGGTCACAAAGAGTCAGACATGACTATGCGACTGAACTGAACTAAACTGAATGATGCTGAGCATTTAAAGTTTTATGTTTGTTGGTTGGTTGGTTTTTTGTACCTTTCCATTCTTCCTTTTCTTTACCTGCCCTGCAGGGACACTTGTTATGTGTCACCACACTGGCCTCCACAGTGGCTCATCAGTACAGTCATGTCTTAGCCTCTAAAGTCATTCCTTTTGCCTACAAAATTCCTTTAAAATTTGTTTTATTCATCTAGCTTTTCTTTGGGGAAGGTCTATATTTGCAGGAGGGAATAATATCTGATTTACTCAAAAGACTGGAAAATTCATCCTTTTCTGAAGTGTCTTAACATCAGGAAGCATGATCCAAAGGAATGAATATCCAAGAGCTGAACCACAAGTGACTTGATTTCTGAATTGATAGGACAGTTTCTTTGTAGGGCATCCTTTCCTTCGGCCCTCAGATCATTATAAAGACCAAGCCTAGTCTAGATTTCCAAAAGTGTGATGGCACATCTTTGCTATACATTAGCTCAGTACTTTTGTGTGCTCAGAGAGACTAGAAGTCTTGTGTGTCTGTAAAGTCAGACTAGTGAACTTCTATTAACAACAAGTTTCATCTAGTTTAATTCATTGAGCAATATAAACATATTCAATATATTTCTCAATTCTAATTTTTACAGAATATACATAACATAAAAATTACCATTTTAACTACATTTAAGTGTACAATTCATTTGCATTAATTGCATTCACATTATTAAATGTACTTATTCTTTTCTCCCCTAGCTTCTGGAAGCTATCATTCTGCTTTCTATCTCTATGAACTTGAATTTGAGTATTCGAGGTATCTCAGATGGACTTCCCAGTTGGCTCAGTGGTAAAGAATCCACCTGCAATACAGCATACTTGGATTTGATTCCTGGATCAGGAAGATGCCCTGGAGGAGGGCATGGTAACCCACTTCAGTATTCTTGCCTGGAGAATCCCATGGACAGAGGAGCCTGGTGGACTACAGTACATAGGGTTGCAAAGGATCAGACATAACTGAAGCAACTGAATACAGATGCATGCAGGTACCTTAGAGAAGTTGAATATTTGTCTTTTTGTGTCTGGCTTATTTCATTTGTGGAGAAGGCAATGGCACCCCACTCCAGTACTCTTGCCTGGAAAATCCCATGGATGGAGGAGCCTGGTAGGCTGCAGTCCATGGGGTCACTAAGAGTCAGATACGACTGAGCGACTTCACTTTGACTTTTCACTTTCATACATTGGAGAAGGAAATGGCAACCCACTCTAGTATTCTTGCCTAGAGAATCCCAGGGATGGGGGAGCCTGGTGGGCTGCCGTCTATGGGGTCACACAGAGTTGGAGTATTTCATTTGACTTAATGTCTTCTACGTTTATTCATTTCATGGCATGTATTAGAATTTCATTCCTTTTTAGGGTTGAATAACACTCCATCACATGTTTATGCCACATTTTGTTTATCCTTCTATAGACACTTTGTTTGTTTTCACCTTGTAGAAGTAGTGAGTAATCTGTCTGAGTATTGGTATAAAAATACCTGTTCAAGTTTCTGCTTTGTATCTTTTTTTTTTTTTTTTAGTTATATACCCTAAAGAGGAATTATTGGCAATTCTTTGTTTACTTTCTTTTTTGAGGAATCACCATACTATTTTTAATAGTGACTGCATCATTTTGCATTTTCATCAGCAATATACAGGCTTCTAATTTATCCATATGTTCACCAACACTTCTTTTCTTTTTTTTTTAATTAAGGTATAATTGGTATACAAAAAAAAAAAAGCTGTATGTAATTAGTGTGCACTATTGTCTAAGTTTGGACTTAAGTATACACTTGTATTATTAGGCGAGTTGTGAATCATAAAATAGTTGGAAAGCACTGGCTTATTCTAGTCATCTATTTAAAGGCCAAGCTAAAATATGTGTTAATGGGCAAGGAGAAGAAAAAGGATTTTAGTTCTGATAAAGCTTCAAAAAAGAACTTTGAGTTTGATCTTAAAGACTAAGTTGAGTCTCAGACACAGGGAGGCAGAAACTATCTTCCAGGAATTGTGAAAAAATAGGTTGGCAAACTTCTTAAATAGACCAATAGTAAATATTGTAAGCTTAACAAGCAATAATGTCACAACTTCTCAACTACAAATTGAATTGTCTGGATTTCCCAAAAGGAAACTAGAAAATGCACAAATGATGAGGTGTTAAACAAAATTCTTCTTTATTCCAAAGTTATAGCAATATTCTCCTGTACTACTTTGAATTTTTTCTTAGATTTATCTTTTTAATTTAGGCCTTGAATTCACCTGAGACTTATTTCTCTGTATAATGAAAAGAACAGAAACATCAAACATATATTTCCAACCAAAGTTGGAGGAAGCAAATTTTTAATGAAACCATAAGTCAATATAACATAATTTTTTTTAATTTAAATTATACCTAGAGCTAATTATTTGAAACCTTTCCCAGATGGCTCAGTATTAAAGAATCTACAGTGTTAAAGAATCTAAAGTGTTAATGCATCTGAGTGTCTGACATGTCTTAACAAATCTCTCTCTCTCTCTTTTTTTTTTTTTTGGTTTAAGAATTACTGAGGGAGATTTTTGAAATTTCATTATGATGGTTGTTTTACAAATTTTCCACTTATGTTAATTTATGCTTTAAATATTTGGTCCTATATCATTTATTAAAAGGTCTAGAATAGCTTTATAACTATTAATTAAATATTTTAGATGGTTATATGTGTCTAGTAGTGTTTTTTGACTTGAAGTTCAGTTACTATTATATTAATGTAATTTCAAGAGTTTTTTTTTCAATATTTGCTTATTCCACAATTTTTAATGTTTAAACAGTAATTTAAAGCAAAACATAAAAGATAATAGGCAAACATATTCTTTAGGTTTTAATCTTATATATGTCCTTTTAAATTTTTTTCACAATTTTATTGAGGTATAACGGTCAAAAATATATGCATTTGAGATATATAACATGATTTATGTGTACATTGTGTAGTACATATATGTTATGAAATTATTACCACAAACAAGTAAATGAGCACATCCAATATTTCATATAGTTACCATTGGGGGGAAAAAAAACAACATTTTTTTTCTCATTTTTTGTCTTTGATTTTTCTTTCCTTGTTCAGTTTGAATAGTTCTTTCAATGAAAGAACTAATGTAATACATTATGCTTACTTAAATAATTGAATTTATTTCTATCATTTTTATTTTTCAAACGTTGTATTTGTCCTAGTTTTTATGTTTATTTTAATTTCTCCTTATTTACCCTCTTTTGGATTTTTCCCCCCATTGGTACTTTTTATTCCTATATTCCTCCTGATGAGGGTTAAAGAGAAAAGTGAAAAAGCTGGCTTAAAACTCAATATTCAAAATCTAAAATCATGGCATCTGGTCCCATCACTTCATGGCAAATAAAAGGGGGAAAAGTGGAAACAGTAGCAAATTTTGTTTTCTTGGGCTCCAAAATTAAAAATTAAAAATTACTGCAGATGATGACTGCAGCCATGTAATTAAAAGACACTTGTTCCTTGGAAGTAAAGTTATGACAAAACAAGACTGTGAATTAAAAGGCAGAGACATCATTTTGCCAACAAAAGTCTATATAGTCAAAGCCCTGGTTTCTCCAATAGTCACGCATGGATGTGAGAGTTAGACAATAAAGACGGAGCATGAAGAATTGATGTTTCAAATTGTGCTGAAGAAGACTCTTGTGAGTCCCTTAGATTGCAAGGAGATCAAATAACAATCCTATAGGGAATCAACCTGAATATTCACTGGAAAGACTGATGAGGAGCTGAAGCTGAAGCTCCAATATTTTTGCCACCTGATGCAAAGAGCTGACTAATTGGAAAAGTCCCTGATGGTGGGAAAGATTGAAGGCAGGAGAAGGGGGCAGTAGAGATGAGATGGTTGGATAACGTCACTGACTCAATGGACACAAGTTTGAGAAAACTCTGGGAGATAATGGAAAACAGGGAAGCCTGGTGTGTTTCAGTCTATGGGATCAAAAAGAGTTGGACAAAACTTAGTGACTGAACAAGAACAACAAAGAAATTTGAAAGTTTAAGAGTTTATTTTTTATCTCTTTCAGCATTTATTATAAAATTTAGCATTCATTCTTTTTAAAAGTTTAATGTTACTAATTTATCATAATCTTAGATATTATAAGGAAATTAGAAATTTGACTCTCATTATTCCCGTCTATCATGCATGTTAGTCTTATTTATATTTAATTTTATATTTAAGTCATTAAATTAAACATTATGTCATGTTTTTATAGAAATTTTCAACTTACAATTTACCCCCATATTTACCAATCTCTGATTACCATTCTTTTATGAATTTCAGGCTATCTCCTTGGGATTACATTTGCTTTCTTAGAGTCATTCTTAAAGCTTCCTCTTAATAAGGAAGGCATCCAATGTTCTGTTCGTTTGAAGCGGTTTTATTATGACTGAAAGGCAATTTCACTATTTGATCAACAATTGAACTACCTCTGTCCTTTGAGGAGATTAGTACATTATCTTCTGTTTTCAATAGTTGTTGGTACAAATATCAGTCAATACATTATTATTTTGCAGCAAATTTACTATTTGTCTCTGGCACATCTTTAGATCTTTTCTTTGTCTTTGATATTTTGCAGTTCACCATGATATGCTTATGTAAGGATTTGTTTAACTTTGCTGTTTAACAGATTTCTGAGTGTGAATCTGTTGTCTTTCAACAATTTAGGAAACCCCTCCATCATTGTATTTTCAAAATTGTGGCAGAGGGGCCAAGTCAAAATGGCAGAATAAAAGGACATGGAGTTTACCTCTTTTCAGAAGTACATCAAGAATATATCCACAAGGTGGGAGGGAGACTCAAGAGGTGGGGAATATATGCATACATATAGACGATTCACTGTGTTGTGCAGCAGAAACCAGCACAACATTGTAAAGCAATTATACTCCAATTAAAAAAGGAATAGAATAGAATCAAACCCCACATCTGCCAGAGACGCTCAGAGGACTCAGACAAAACCTTGTGGGCACCAGGATCCAAAGACTGACCCCAGGATCCAGACCCCACAAAGACTGAGCCAGACCTGCCTGTGAGTGTTTGAGTGTCTCCTGTGGAGGCACAGGTCAGCAATGGCCTGCCGTCGGGACATGGGCTCTTGCTGTAGCAGACCTGGGACATGATGCATGTGGCATAAGCTCTCTTGGGAGGAGGTTTCCTTTAGCCCCACCACAGAGCCACCAAGCAGACAACCCACAAACTGTAGAACAGTTATACCAAATAAATTCTCACACTGTTAAGAAAGTTCTAGGACCCAAGCAGATTTCCTAACCTGAGGATGCGGGACTGAGAACCCCCAGGAATTTGCCTTTGGAGGCCATTGGGAATTGATTACAAAACTTCCACAAAACTGGGGAAACAGACTCTTGGAGGGCACAAAGAAAACCTTGTGCACACCAGGACCCAGGAGAAAGGAGCAGTGTTTTCACAAAAGACTGAACCAGATTTGCCTGTGAGAGTCCAGGAGTCTCTGGTGGACGCATGTGTCGACAGTGGACTGGTGCGATGTCAGGGACATCGAATACAACAGTTCTGGCAAAAATCCTTTTGAAGGAGGTTGCTATTACCACCATTATCCTTACCATAGTTTGGCCTCAGGCCAAACTAGAGAGAGGGAACACAGATCTGCCCATCAACAGAAATTGGATTAAAGATTTATGAGCATGCCAACCCCCTTCAGAACAAGACCCAGATTCCCCCATAGTCAGTCTCTTTCATCAGGAAGTTTCCACAGCCTCTTATCTTTATCCATCAGAGAGCAAATAGAATGAAATACACAATCATATAAAACTAACCAAACTGATCACATGGATCACAGCTTTTTCCAACTCAAAGAAACTATAAGCCATGCCATGTAGGGCCTCCCAAGACAGACAGGTCATGGTGGAAAGATTTGACAAAACAAAATGTGGTCCACTGGAGAAGGGAATGGCAAACAACTTCAGTATTCTTGCCTTGAGAATGCCATGAACGGTACGAAAAGGCAAAAAGATATGACACTGAAAGATGAACTCCCCAGCTCAGTAGGTGCCCAATACACTACTGGAGAAGAGTGGAAGAATAATTCCAGAAAGAACTAAGAGATGGAGCCAAAGTGAAAACAACAGCCAGTTGTGGATATGATGGGATGGAAGTAAAGTCTGATAGTATAAAGAACATTATTGCATAGGAACCTGGAATGTTAGGCCCATGAATCAAGGTAAATTGGAAGTGGTCAAACAGGAGATAGCAAGAGTGAACATAGATATTTTAGGAATCATTGAAAAAAAAAATGGACCAGAATGGGCAAATTTAATGTACATGACTATTATATCTACTACTGTGGGGAAGAATCCCTTAGGAAAAATGGAGTAACCTTCATAGTCAACAAAACAGACCAAAATGCAGAAATTGGGTGCAATCTCCAAAATGACAGAATGATCTTTGTTTCCAAGGCAAACCATTCAATATCACAGTAATCCAAGTCTATGCTCCAACCTCTAATGCCACAGAAGCTGAAGTTGAATGGTTCTATGATGACCTACATGACCTCCTAGAACTAACACCAAAAAAAAAAAAAAAGCCCTTTTCATCACAGGGATTGGAATTCAAAAGTAGGAAGTCAAGAGATACCTGGAGTAACAGGCAAGTTTGGCCTTGGAGTACAAAATGAAGCAGGGCAAAAGCTAACACAGTTTTGCCAAGAGAACTCATTGGTCATAGCAAACACCCTCTTCCAACAACACACAAGATGACTCTAAACATGGGCATCACCATCACCAGATGGTCAATATGGAAATCAGATTGATTATATTCTTTGCAACCAAAGATGAAGAAGCTCTTTACAGTGAACAAGAACAAGACAGGAACTGACTGTGGCTCAGATCATCCACCTCATTAGAACTGATTCAAATGTATTCTTTTTAATGGCTGAGTAATACTCCATTGTGTATATGTACCATAGCTTTCTTATCCATTCATCTGCTGATGGACATCTAGGTTGCTTCCATGTCCTGGCTATTATAAACAGTGCTGTGATGAACATTGGGGTACACGTGTCTCTTTCAGTTCTGGTTTCCTCGGTTGTATAATATCATATAAGAAACGAATCACCAGTCCAGGTTTGGTGCAGGATACAGGAAGCTTGGGGCTGGTGCACTGGGATGACCCAGAGGGATGGTATGGGGAGGGAGGAGGGTTCAGGATGGGGAGCACATGTATACCTGTGGTAGATTCATTTCGATATTTGGCAAAACCAACACAATATTGTAAAGTTTAAAAATAAAATTAAAAAAAAAAGAAAAAAGAATAGCAGACCCCTTACCTGCCTTTTGAGAAATCTGTATCCAAGTCAAGAAGCAAGAGTTAGAACCGGACATGGAGCAACACACTGGTTCTAAATTGGGAAAGTACATCAAGGCTCTGTATTGTCACCCTGCTTATTTAACTTATATGCAGAGTACCTCATGCAAAATACCGCCCTGGATGAAGCACAAGCTGGAATCAAAACTGTCAGGACAAATATCAGTAAGTTCAGATATTCAGATGACACCATTCTTATGGCAGAGGGTGAAGAGGAACGAAAGAGCCTCTTTACAAAAGTGAAAGAGGAGAGTGAAAAAGCTAGCTTAAAACTCAGCATTCAATTTTGTTTTCCTCAGGTATATGCCTAGGAGTGAGATTATTGGGTTATATGATGGTTTTATTCCTTCTTTTTTAAGGAATCTCCATGCGTCTTCCATAGTGGCTGTATCAATTTATATTTCCACCAATAGTGCAAGAGTGTTCCCTTTTCTCCACACTCTTTCCAGCATTTATTGTTTGTAGACTTTTTTGACGATGGCAATTCTGACAGGTGTGTGGGCTCCAAAATCACTGCAGATGGTGACTGCAATCATGAAATTAAGAGAGGCTTTCTCCTTGGAAGATAAGCTATGACCATTCTAGACAGCATATTACAAAGCAGAGACATCACTTTGCCAACACAGGTCTATCTAGTCAAGGCTATGGTTTTTCCAGTAGTCATGCATGGATGTGAAAGTTGGACTATAAAGAAAGCTGAGTGCCAAAGAATTGATGGTTTTGAACTGTGGTGTTGGAGAAGACTCTTGAGAGTCCCTTGAGCTGCAAGAAGATCCAACAAGGCAATCCTACAGGAAATCATTCCTGAATATTAATTGGAAGGACTGATGTTGAAGCTGAAACTCCAATACTTTGGCCACCTGAAGAGAAGAACTGACTCATTAGAGAAGACCCTTACTGGGGAAAGATTGAAGGCAGGAGAAGAAGGGGATGACAAAGGATGAGATATTTGGATCACATTACTGACTTGGTGGACATTAGTTTGAGCAAATTCTGGGAGTTTGTGATGGACAGGTAAGCCTGGCATACTGCATCAATTTGGTCACCAAGAGTCAGAGACGACTGATTGACTGACCTGAACTGAACTACAAAAAAAGAATATATCACAAATGGGACAGTTCTTACCGAGAACCTACTGAACACTAGCAGACGACTACAAATACTTAAAAGGGAAAGAAAAATCCCTACACCACTGGGCAGGATGAAAGAAATGAAGAAAAAGAGGAAACAGGGTGGGACCTACGCCTCTAGTGGGGAGATGTAACAGAGGAGAGGTCTCAGCACTAAGTGAAGCCCCCTCACAGGTGGACAGACCAGCTTGCACAGAAAGGGAGCTTAAGGCTTGGAGGGGAGTGCAACTGGTTTGTGAAATGCAAAAGGTGATGGTCCACACTTCAGCCCTGTATGCCCCAGCCTGAGATGTGTGTCTTTTGGTACTGAGGGGGGCTGGGTGCTGGAACATAGGGTTTGGAGAGCAGACCCAGAGAAACAACAGCTGATGGCTGCAAAGAGACTATCTGAAGGAATGGGAATGAGGAGCTTCACAAGTGGGAAAATTTGTGAAAGAACTCTGGACCACCATCAAAGCAGCACACCATTGTTAAGTGGTGCAGAAGGGGCAGGACCACCATTGCAGACTCATTCCCCATGTACTAGTGCCTGCCTCCATGGGCCTAAGAGTGATGCCCACCTGAATAGGCTCACCCATCCCTCCCACCCAGGCCTGCAACAGTCCCACCAATGCTGGTAGGCTTTCTTGCCAGTCCTGCCAAACTGCATCATGTTCATCACCACATCTGTCCCTGCCCACCAAGGTGGAAATATATCCTCTGGGGCAGCCTTGGAAGCAGATACAGGTGGGAAAAATACACACAAAGATGGTGCTAAAACCACAGTGGGTGGCTATGCAACTAAGGAAGAAAAGATAAAAGCTCTCCCCGTGACTGCAGGAACCTTGAATTCAAACCTCATTCTGCAGGCTTTGTAAACTCAATGCCTGTGGAAAGTCTGAAACAATGTGCTCCTGCAGCTGAGATGGGTCTACTTTAGCAGCTGTGGACTCTGTGGAAATCACACACAGGTAGTGGACCAAGTAAGAATCTGAGCTGCCTCCATAGTTACCACAGTAGGTGCAGTATATGATTACTGCAGTCCTAAGACTTGACTTTGTCGGATCTATGCTGGTAGCCTTGTGAAAACAGTGCTTGGGTGATACCAGGGCCTACTGCTGGCATACCCATTATTAAGGTGGTGGGTGCTGAGTGCATTTCCAAGAAAGGTGTAATTTGTGAGCCAGCATGATGGGTAAAAAGTGACACAGCAAATTACACTTACAGGTGAACAATTCCAGAAGTAGAAAAGGCCATGGCTTCTCTCCTAGTGGGAATGATCCAATCCTGCCTATCTCACAGCTCAGAAACAGATTCAGAAATGTCTACTCCAAACAACTAGGGAGAAAACCCTGCCCCTGACAGGGCAATAAGAAGCACAGAGCAAAGGGGAGACCCTACCCAATATCCAGGCATGTGCATGTTATCACAATACCAATCAATTTCCCTATCAAGAAGATAACAACCAGCATACATTGAGGAAAGAGGTGGCAGATATTCATGCTAAAAACATCCTTGCACAAAAAAATCATTAAACATACAGAAATTACACAGGGACATTCCCACATAAAAATAGTCTTTCAAGACAGTCTGAGGGTCAGTCATTGGGAGGAAGAATCCTTAGAGCATTTGGCTTTAAAGTCCAGTGGGGCCTAAGTGCAGAGTCTCCACAAGGCATGGAGAAAAAGAGACTCCACTTTTGGAAGGTGCATAAAAGACATCACATGCTTTGGGACCCAGAACAAAGCTGACCTCCATAAAAACAACTTGGAGTTTGGGAGAGTCTTCTGGGGAGGCAGAGGTTAGCTGTAGCTCACTGTATGGGCAAGAGCACTGGTGACAAAGGACCCATAGAATATTGATCAGTGTGAGCTCTCCTGGAGGCTCCCTATTTCAGCACCTAGACCTGGCCTCACCCAAAAGTGTACAGTCGCCAGAGTTGGAACATACAGGAAGAACAACCAGCAAGCTAGGAATATAGCCCCACTCTTCAGCAGACAAGCTACCTAAAGTTGTATTGTACTCACTGTTTCCTCAAAACACATCTTTTGATATTAGAGGGACAAGACCCACCTACACCTACCAGAGGGTAGGGACCCTCCCACAAGGAAGCCTGCAAGAACCCCAAGATCAACCACTCACACTAGGGCAGACATCGTGTAGGCAAAAGCACCTACAATCTTGCAGCCTGTGGAAAGAAGACCAAAAATACACAAAGGTAGACAAGAGGAAATGATAGAGAAATATGTTATACATGAAGGAACAATATAAAAAAGTACAAGAACAACTAAATGAAGTGGAGATAGGCAATCTATCTGGAAAAGAATTCAGAGTAATAATAGTAAAGATGATCTAAAATCTCAGAAAATGAATAGAGGCAAAGATTGAGAAGATATAAGAAATGTTTAACAAGGAGCTAGAAGATTTAAAGAACAAACAGAGTTGAACAATGAAATAATTGAGATGAAAAATACACTAGAAACAAGCAGTAGTAGAAGAACTGAAGCAGAGGAGCAAATAACTGACCTGGAAGAAAGAGTGGTGAAAATCATTGCCACAGAACAGAATAAAGAAAAAAGAAACAAAAGAAATGAGGACAGTTTCAGAGCCATCTGGGGACAACATTAAATGCACAAACATTTGAATTATGAGAAGTCCAGAAGAAAGAAGAAAAACAGGAAAAAAGAAAAAAAGAAAAACCCCAAAACATTTCTAACTTGAGAAATAAAACAGTCACTCAAGTACAGGAAGTGCAGAGAATTCCACAGAAGATTGAACACAAGGAGGAATATGCAGAGACTAATACTAATCAAACTAACAAAAACTAAATACAAAGAAAAAATATTAAAAACATTAAGGGAAAAAGCAACAAGAAATATATACAGGCAACTCATAAGGTTATCAATTGATTTTTCAGCAGAAATTCTGCAGGCCACGTGAGTGCATGATATATTTAAAGTGATGAAAGGGAAAAATCTACAATCAAGAATACAGAGAAAGGATCTAATAGAGATGCTAGGGAGATGTCAAAAGCTTTAAGACATATAAAAGCTAAGAGAATTCAGTATCAGGAAACCAGATTTACATGAAATGTTAAAGTAACTTGCATGGGAGAGAAAAAATCAGCAAGTGAAAACAATGTTGTACACATATAGACTACTTAGTTCAGTTTAGTTGCTCAGTAGTGTCTGACTCTTTGCAAGCCCGTGGATTGCAGCACTCCAGGCTTCCCTGTCCATCACAAACTCCTGGAACTTGCTCAAACTCATGTCCATCAAGTCAGGGATGCCATCCAACCATCTCATTCTCTGTCGTCCCCTTCTATCCCTGCCTTCAATCTTACCCAGCATCAGGGTATTTTCCAATAAGTCAGTCCTTAGCATCAGATGGCCAAAGTATTGGAGCCTCAGCTTCAGCAGCCATCCTTCCCATGAATATTCAGGACTGATTTCCTTTAGGATTGCCTGGTTGGATCTCCTTGCAGTCCAAGGGACTCTCAAGAGTCTTCTCCAACAACGCAGTTCAAAAACATCAATTCTTTGACCCTCAGTTTTCTTTATGCTCCAACTCTCTTTATGGTCCAACTGTATGCTCCAATTCCCATACATAACTATTGGAAAAACCATAGCTTTGACTAGATGGGCCTTTGTTGGCAAAGTGATGTCTCTGCTTTTTAATATGCTATCTAGGTTGATCATAGCTTTTCTTCCAAGGAGCATGCATCTTTTCATTTCATGGCTGCAGTCACCATTTTCAGTTATTTTAGAGCCCCACAAAATAAAGTGTGTCACTGTTTCCATTGTTTCCCCATCTATTTGTCATGAAGTGATGGGACCAGATGCCATGATCTTAGTTTTTTGAATGTTGAGTTTTAAGGCAGCTTTTTCAGTCTCCTCTTTCTGTTGCATAAAGAGGCTCTTTAGTTTCTCCTTGCCTTCTGCCATAAGGGTGATGCCATCTGCATATCTGAGGTTACTGATAATTCTCCTGGCAATCTTGACTCCACCTTGTGCTTCATCCAGCCCAGCATTTCACATGACATATCCTGCATATAAATTAAATAAGCAGGGTGACAATATACAGCCTTGACATACTCCTTTCCCAATTTGGAACCAGTCTGTTGTTTCATGTCCAGTTCTAACTGTTGCTTCTTGACCTGTATACAGATTTCTCAGGAGGCAGGTAAGGTGGTCTGGTATTCTCATCTCTTGACAAATTTTCCACAATACATTGTCATCCACACAGTCAAAGGCTTTGGAGTAGTCAATAAAGCGGAAGTAGATGTTTTTCTGGAAGTCTCTTGCTTTTTTGATGATCCAGCGGATGTTGGCAATTTAATCTCTGGCTCCTCTTCCTTTTCTAAATCCAGTTTGAACATCTGGAAGGTCTCGGTTAATGTACTGTTGAAACCTCACTTGAAGAATTTTGAACATTGCTTTGCTAGCCTGTGAGATGAATGCAAATATGCAGTAGTTTGAACATTCTTTGGTATTGCCAATCTTTGGGATTGGAATGAAAACTGACCTTTTTCAATCCTGTGGCCACTGCTGAGTTTTCCAAATTTGTTGGCATATTGAGCGCAGTGGTTTCACAGCATCATCTTTTAGGATTTGAAATAGCTCAGCTGGAATTCCGTCACCTCTATTAGTTTTGTTTGTAGTGATGCTTTCTAAGGCCCACCTGACTTCAGACTCCAGGATGTCTGACTCTAGTTTAGTAATCACATCATCATGGTTGTCTGGGTCATTAAGATCTTTCTTGTATAGTTCTGTATATTCTTGCCACGTCTTCTTAATATATTCTTCTTTTGTTGGTCCATACTGGTTTTGTCCTTTATTGTGCACATCTTTGCATTTAATGTTCCCTTGACATCTGTAATTTTCTTGAAGAGATCTCTAGTCTTTCCCATTCTGTTGTTTTCTTCAATTTCTTTGCATATATCACTGAGGAAGGCTTTCTTATCTTTCCTTGGTAATCTTGGATCTCTGCTTTCAGATGGGTATATCTTTCCTTTTCCCTTTTGCCTTTCAATTCTCTTCTTTTCTTAGCTTTTTGTAAGCCCTCCTCAGACAACTATTTTGGCTTTTAGCATTTCTTTTTCTTAAGAATGTTCTTGATCACTACCTTTGTTCAATTTCTTGAACTTCCATCCATAGTTCTTAAGGCAATCTGTCTATTGGATCTAATCCCTTGGATCTATTTGTCACTTCCACTGTATAATCATAAGGGATTTAATTTAGGTCATACCTGAAAGGTCTATTGGTTTTCCCTACTTTCTTCAATTTAAGTCTGAATTTTGCCATGAGACGTTCATGATCTGAGCCACTGTCACTCCCAGTCTTGTTTTTGCTCACTGTATAGAGCTTCTTAATTTTTGGCTGCAAAGTATATAATCAGTCTGATTTCATTTGGTATTGACTATCTGGCGATGTCCATCTGTAGAATCTTCTCTTGTGTTGTTAGAATTGTTGTGCTATGACCAGTGTGATTCATTGGCAAAACTGTGTTAGCCTTTGCCCTGTTTCAAGGCCAAACTTGCCTGATACTCCAGCTATCTGTCGACATCTTACTTTTGTATTCCAATCCCCTATGATGAAAAGGACTTCTTTTCTTTGGTGTTAGTTCTAGGAGGTCATGTAAGTCATCATAAAACTGTTCAACTTCAGTTTCTTTGGCTTTAAAGGTTGGGTCATAGACTTGGATTATTGTGATACTGAGTGGTTTGCTTTGGAAACCAAGATCATTCTATCATTTTGGAGATTGCACCCAAGTATTGCATTTCAGACTCTTGTTGATATAGACTACTAGTGGGTATAGACCTCAAGTAGTTGATATAGACTACTATTTCATTGGAAATACAAACCAAAAAACTACAATATACACACACACACACAAACAGATAAAACAGCTCAAACACAACACCAAAGATAGTCATCAAATTACAAGAGAAGAAAAGTAGATTAAAAAAAAAATTCAAAGGCAAATCCAAAACAATTTTTAAAAATGTCCATAGGAACATACATACCAATAATCACCTTAAATATAAATGGATTTAATGCTCAAACCAAAAGAAATAAACTGCTTGAATGAATATAAAAATAATACCCAAATATATGCTATCTACAAGAGACCCACTTCAGATCTAGGTACATGTACTGAACGTAACAGAATGGAAAAAGCTATTCTATGTGAATGGAATCTAAAATAAAGCTGGAGTAGCAATACTCAAACCAGAAAAAGAAAAATAAGAAAAAATAAAAGTTAAAATAAAGACTGTTACAAGAGTGAAGGAAGAACACTACATAATGATAATGATCAATGGATCAATTCAAAACTGGAAATATAATGCACCCAACACAGGAATACTACATATATAACACAACTGCTAACAGCCATAAAAGAGGAAATCAACAGTAACACAGAAGTATTGGAGGTGTTAAACATCCCATGTACTCCAATAGACAGATCATACAGATAGAAAATCAATACAGAAACACAAGGCTTAAATGACACATCAGACCAGATAGACTTAATTGATATTCATAAAGCATTCCATCCAAAAGCAGCAGAATACACTTCTTCTCAAGTGCATACAGGATATCATCAAGGAGAGATGACTTCTTGGGTCATAAATCAAGCCTCAATACGTTTAAGAAAATTTAAATGATAACAAGCAAACTTTTCTTACTACAACATTATCAGATTAGAAATCAATTACTGGGGAAATCCTGTTAAAAAAAAAAAAAGAAAAAAACACAAACATATAGATGCTAAAGAATATGTTATTAAAAGACCAGGGATCACTGAAGAAATAAAAGAAGAAATTTTAAAAAATTAAAAACATAGAGGAAAACAACAACAACAACAACAACAACAACAAAAAACAGTTCACAACCCATAAGATTCACTGAAAATAATTCTAAAAGTTTATAGCAATATGAACTTAGAAAACAAACAGGAGAATCTCAAATTAAAAGACTATCCTTATAAATAAAACAATTAGAGAAAGAACAAACAAAACTCAAAGTTAGTAAAAGAAAAAAAATCAGAAAGATCAAAGCAGAAATAAATGAAACAGAGGTAAAGAAAATTATAGCAAAAGTTAATGAAACTAAAAGCTGGTTCTTTGTGAGCATGAACAAAATTGATAAATCTTCAGCCAGACTCAGCAAGAAAAAAAAGAGGGACTGAGCTCAAATCAATGAAATTACAAACTAAAAGAGGAGAGGTTACAATGGACTCCACAGTAATACAAAGGATCATAAGATGCTACTAAGAAACTACACACCAATTAAAAGGAAAACCTAGAAGAAATGGAAAGATTGTTTGAATAATACAAGCTTCCAAGACTAAACCAGGAAGAAATAGAAAATACTAACAGAGCAATCACAAGTAATGAAATCTAAACTCTGATTAAACATCTTTCAGCAAACAAAGTCCAGGACCAGATGGATTTACAGGTGAATTCCATCAAATATTTAGAGAACTGTTAAGAATAGTCTTTCTGAAACTTTCCAGAAAATTTCAGAGGAAGAAACACTTCAAAGTTCATTCTAAAAGGCCATCATCACACTGATAACAAAACCAGACAAAGATATTACAAAAAAAGAAAATTATAGATCAATATTGCTGACACACACAGATGCAAAAATCCTTAACAAAATACTAGCAAACCAAAGATAATAACTCATTAAAAGAATCGCACACCATGATCAAGTGGGGTTCATCCCAGTAAATTCTTCCATATAAGCAAGTCAATCAACGTGATACATGATACTAACAAGTTGAAGAAGAAAAATAATATGATCATCTCAATAGATGCAGAAAAAGCTTTTAACAAAATTGAACACCAATTTATGATAATTCTCCATAAAATGGGTGTAGAGTGCAGCAACCTCAACATAACAAAGACTATATATGACAAACCAACAGCTAAGATCATTCTCAATGCTGGAAAACTGAAAATATTTCCTTTAAAATCAGGAACAAGACAATGATTTCCACTCTTACCACTTTTATTATTTTTATTTTATTTTATTTTTTAACTTTACAATATTGTATTGGTTTTGCCATACATCAAAATGAATCCACCACAGGTATACATGTGTTCCCCATCCTGAACCCTCCTCCCTCTTCCCTCCCCATGCCATCCCCCCTGGGTCGTCCCAGTGCACCAGCCTCAAGCATCCAGTATCGTGCATCGAACCTGGACTGGCGACTCGTTTCATATATGATATTATACATGTTTCAATGCCATTCTCCCAAATCATCCCACCCTCTCCCTCTCCCATAGAGTCCAAAAGACTGTTCTATACATCAGTGTCTCTTTTGCTGTCTCGTATACAGGGTTATTGTTACCATCTTTCTAAATTCCATATATATGCATTAGTATACTGTATTGGTGTTTTTCTTTCTGGCTTGCTTTACTCTGTATAATAGGCTTCAGTTTCATCCACCTCATTATAACTTTTATTCAACATAGTTTTGGAAGTCCTATCCATGGCAATCAGAAAAGAAAAAGAAATCCAAATTTGAAAATAAGAAGTAAAACTCTCTGCTTTGAAATGGCAGTATACATTGAAAATTCTAAAGACTCTACCAGAAAACTATTCAATACTAGAGTTTATGAATTAATCTAGTAAAGTTTCAGGATACAAAATTAATACACAGAAATATCTTGCATTCCCATACACTAACAACAAAAGATCAGAAAGACAGATTAAGGAAACAATCACATTACAACCACATCAAAAATAATAAAATACCTAGGAATAAACCCCTACCTAAGGGGGAAATGCCTGCGCTTAGAAAACTTTAAGATGCTGATGAACAGAACCAAAGATGACACAAACAGATAGAGAGCTATATCATGTTCTTAGATTGGAAGAATCAATATTATCAAAACGACTATACTATGCAATGCAATCTACAGTTTCAATGAAATTCCTATCAAATTACCAGTGGTATTGTTCACAAAATTAGAAAAAAAAAAATCACAATTTGTATGGAAACACTAAAAACCACAAATAACCAATGCAATCTTGAGAAAGAAAAACAGAGTTGGAGAAATCATTTTCCCTAACTTCAGACTACACTACAAAGCTACAGTAATCAGGACAGTATAGTACTGGCACAAAAAACAGAAATATAGATAAATAGAATAGGATAGAAGCCCAGAGATAAATCCACACAACTACTGTCACCTACTCTATGACAAAGGAGGCAAGAATATACAATGGAAGAAATAAATAAGTGGTGCTTGGAAAACTGGACAGCTACATGTAAAAGAACCAAATTGGAACACTCCCTAACACTATACACAAAAATAAACTAAAAATAGATTAAAGACCTACATGTAAGGCCAGACACTATAAAACTCTTAGGGGAAAACATATGAAGAACATTTTCTGACATAAATCACAGCAAAATATTTTCTGACTCACCCCGTAGAGCAATGAAAATAAAAACAATAAGCAAATGAGAACTAATTAAACTTAAAGCTTTTGCACAGCAAAGGAAATCATAACAAAACAAAAAAAGAACCCACAGAATGAGAGAAAATATTTGCAAATGAAGCAACTAACAAGGAATTAATTTCCAAAATATACAAGCAGCTCATGCAACTCCAGAACAACAACCAATTAAAAACCCAATCAATAAATGAGCAGATTGTCTAAATAGATACTTCACTGAAGAAACCATACAGATGGCTATAAAGCACATGAAAAGGTGTTCAGCACCACTAATTATTAGTGAAATACAAATCAAATCTACAGTGAGTTATCACCTCATGTGATTCAGAATGACCATCACTAAAGGAGAGGAATTAGGTATACCTATGGCTGATTCATGTTGATATTTGGTAGAAACCAACACAATATTGTGGAGAAGGCAATGGCACCCCACTCCAGTACTCTTGCCTGGAAAATCCCATGGTGGAGGAGCCTGGTAGGCTGTAGTCCATGGGGTCGCTAAGAGTCTGACATGACTGAGTGACTTCACTTTCACTTTTCACTTTTATGCATTAGAGAAGGAAATGGCAACCCACTCCAGTGTTCTTGCCTGGAGAATCCCAGGGACAGGGGAGCCTGGTGGGCTTCCGTCTATGGGGTCACACAGAGTCGGACACGACTGAAGCAACTTAGCAGTAGCAGCAACACAATATTGTAAAGCAATTATCATTTAATTAAAATTAAATAAACTTAATTTAAAAAATCTACAAGCAATAAATATTGGATAGGGTGTGGAGAAAATGGAACCCTTCTATACTGTTGGTGGGAATGTAAATTAGTACAGACACTATGGAGGACAGTATGAATGTTCCTTTAAAAAAAATACCAAAAATAGAATTAACATATATATGTCCCAGCAATCCTTCTCTTGGGCATATATCTGAAGGAAAAGCATAATTCTAAAAGATACATGCAACTCAGTGTTCACTGTGGCACTATTTACAATAGCCAGGACATGTAAGCAATCACTATGTCCATCAATAGAGGAATGGATAAAGGAATATCCATTCCAGTGATAGAGAAATATCATTCAGCCATTAAAAAGAATGAAATAATTCCATATGCAGCAACATGGATGGATCTAGAGATTGCCATACTAAGTGAAGTCAGATAGAGAATGGAAGATGTCATATGATATTGCTTATATGTGGGATATAAAAAAGAGGTACAAATGATATTGTTTATAAAACAGAAAGGTTATAGATCTAGAAAATAGTCTTATAATTAATATGGGGGAAAGGGAGAGAGAGGATAAACTGGGATATTGGGATTGACATATTCACACTATTATATATAAAATAGACAACTAATAAGGACTGACAGCCTACTGTATAACACAGTAGTGGATATATGTCTATGTATAACTAAATCAATTTTCTGTATATCTAAATTAGCACAACATTGTAAATCAACTATACTTCAATAAAAATTGAAGTATCCCCCAAATCACTTTTCTCTTATTTTTTCTCTTCTCTTTTCACTTTGTGGCTTTTTAATCCACATTTCATATTTCATAATTCTTTGCCTCTCCATTTCACACAAGTTTTTTCTGAGAAGATTGTATTTATTTATACCAGGCATTTGAGGTCACTTTCAACTCAAGTCTGAGAAAATTCTCAAATTGAAGTTTTGAAGACTTGCTACTGATTTCTGGCCTCAAACGCAGGCAAAACTCAGTTTATAGCTTTTAACTATCAGAATACTTTTTTCTTTTTATTCAGACAACACAGGCATATATTCTTGCTGTATATTTCTGTTCTTAGCTTTATTTTGGGGTTTTCTTTATACTAAATGCATGAATTTTTACATTCCTCACTTTTGTTAAGTGTTTCTATTGGCCTTCCTGCCACCCGGGAAAGCCCATAGATTTTGCTTTCTTAGCTTCTGACATATTCAACTGACTGAAAAAAATTGAAAATTTGGTGAATGCCCTCATGTTAGAAGCTACCTTCAGTACTAACTTACCTCTCTGGATTTCTGCTTTTATTGTGTTTTTGTCCTCTTAAATTTCTTTCTGTTAGCTCCACAATGAATTTAAAACATTTAAATGTAATTGATAGCAAGCCTAACTTAAACAAGAAAAAAAAGAAGAAAGAAAATAAAAGGGAAATACTAGAGGCAAATTTCCATTCCAAAGAAGAATTTATCCAGAGAAGGAAAATGAGAAAGTACTGAAGGAAAGAAAATGTGTTTGGTTACCATTACTATGACTTTACCTATGGCATCTCAGTTCTTGTGTTCTGTAATCTGTCCCACTTCACAGTCAAGGAATATTCTTCATAAGGGTGGCATTGATCTGCTTCTCCTAACATTCTTTTTTTCCACCGATACCACTTGGTTATCTGTCACTGCTTTCCTACTTGTACCTGGGACACATCTCCAGGAGCCATGACAAAGCCTGTATCCCTTCTACCACCCCACCATTCCCACCTACCTAGTCAGCCATGTACCACTGGATCTGCCAAGGCAGAGGAAGGATGGTGAGGGTAGGGGTGGAGATGGAGATGCTAATACAGGAGAAAACATTTCGTGGAAGTTTTAAGCCTCTGTACTGTGTTTATAACTTTAATCTTCTCATGCCTACCCTCACCCCATATACTTTCAGATGTGTAGCTCCAGGAATTACTCTCTTGCCTAGATTTCAATTTAAACCCATTTTACCAGATCTAATCCAGCTGGAAGAATACAGGCTGCTTAAAACAAGCAAAGAAACAAAAAAATCTATCACAGTCTTTGTTTCTGTTTCCCATGATATTTTATAACTTTGTAGTTGCAATTTATAATGAAATAAGAAAGGAATACAGTGACATCTGTACCAGTTTACATTACCTCTACACTTCTTTTCTCAGTTTTATTTACATAGATATGTACTGTTTAACAAATGGCTTCCCAGGTGGCACTAGTGGTAGAGAACCCACCTGCCAATGCAGGAGACATAAGAGAACTGGTTCGATCCCTGGACATCAGGGAGATTCCCTGGAGAAGGGAATGGCAACCCACTCCAGTATTCTTGCCTGGAAGATCTCATAGACAGAGGAGCTAGGTGGGCTACAGCCCATGGGGTCGCAAAGAGTTGGACACAACTGAAGTGACTTAGCATGTACCCTTTAACAAATATATGAACCATGTTTATTCCTTTAAAAAATTCTATGTATTAATTTTAGGTGTTTTGCTGACAAGATTTGCAGAAACTCTAATTCTGCCTATTGTGAAAATCAAAGGTCTCTTCTAAGTTTTTCTCAAAGTAACAGTTTTGATCTCCCTAAAGAATTGCCTCCCCGAAATGTGGTTTTGATAAACGATTTATATTACAAGGAGCCTGCTGCTGCTGCTGCTAAGTTGCTTCAGTCGTTTCCGACTCTGTGCGACCCCATAGACACCAGCCCACTAGGCTCCTCTTTCCCTAGGATTCTCCAGGCAAGAGTACTGGAGTGGGTTGCCATTTCCTTCTGCAATGCATGAAAGTGAAAAGTGAAAGTGAAGTCACTGAGTCGTGTCTGACTCTTCACGACCCCATGGACTGCAGCCCACCAAGCTCCTTCATCCATGGGATTCTCCAGGCAAGATTACTGGAGTGAGGTGCCATTGCCTTCTCCATACAAGGAGCCTAGCAGTTGGCAAATAATAAAGATATCACTCCTGAAAACACTGATTCAAACAATTTAACTTGGCATTTTTTCTAATTACTTGGCAGTTGATCATGACTTAGAAAAGCCCATGATAGGTCCAGTTCTATGGAAGTCTTACTGTATATCTGAGTTTCCCATTAGAAACAAGAATGCCCTGAAACCAGTTGGGAGTTCTGAGGAGGCAGAACTGTATAATGACAAAAACAGTGGGCTAAGAAGCAGAGAAAGTTAAAAATCAGTTTACCTTTGTTTCTTCATTTGTATCACAGAGTTGTTATAGGGAGCAAACAAACAAACAAAAAATAGATTAACAGCACACTGGGCAGGGGAAAAGTAACACAGACATGCAAAATTTGTTAGCACTGTAAGTGGGATCCCTTTGTTGTAGGAAAATGTAGGGCATAAGGTGGTTGTGTGCCAGGTCTGCAGTGAGTTCCTGGGACAGGCTGCCAAATGTGGATCCTTGGCTTGGCACAGGAGAAAATTTAAGAGTGAGCTATAGTAAAGTGAAAGCAGGTTTACTAGAGAGATAAACATTACAGAGACAGAATAAAAAGCTCAGTTGTGTCTGACTCTGTGACCCCCATGGACTGTAGCCCACCAGGCTCCTCTGTCCATGGAATTCTCCAGGCAATAATAGTGGAGTGGGTTGCCATGCCCTTCTCCAGGGATCTTCCTGACTTAGGGATGGAACCCAAGTCTCCCACATTGCAGGCAGATTCTTTACTGCTTGAGCTACCCAGGAAAATACAGATAGAATGAAGACTGTCTCAAAAGGCAAGAGTGCCCTGAGGTGTGAGGCTAATTAGTTTTTATGGGCTGCATAATTTTATAGGCTTACAAGTGGAAGAAATGGAGAAGTGATTGAGATTTTCAGGAATTGGGACACAGCCCACTTTTTGTTTTTTTAGGGTCAGCCTTGGAACTGTCATAGGGCCTGTGGGTGTGTCACTTAGCAAGCTGCTGTATTACAATGAGCATATAATGAGGCTCAAGGTCAAATGGAAGTCAAATCTTTCATCATTTTGGGCCTGAAAGTGAAAGCTGCTCAATTGTGTCCGATTCTTTGTGACCCCATGGACCCATACAGTCCATGGAATTCTCCAGGCCAGAATACTGGAGCGGGTAGCCTATTCCTTCTCCAGTAATCTTCCCAACCCAGGGATCAAACCCAGTTCTCCCTCATTGCAGGCAGATTCTTTACCAGCTAAGCCACAAGGGAAGCCCAAGAATACTGGAGTCAATAGCCTATCCGTTATCCAGTGGATCTTCCTTACCCAGGAATCGAACCGGGGTCTCCTGCATTGCAGGGAGATTCTTTATCAACTGAGCTATTTAGTTTCTAAATGATATTTGTCATATCCTATTCATTAAGGTTGTGTCACTGGAAGAAACACAAACTGGAATCAAGATTGCTGGGAGAAATATCAATAACCTCAGATATGCAGATGACACCACCCTTATGGCAGAAAGTGAAGAGGAACTCAAAAGCCTCTTGATGAAAGTGAAAGTGGAGAGTGAAAAAGTTGGCTTAAAGCTCAACATTCAGAAAACGAAGATCGTGACATCTGGTCCCATCACTTCATGGGAAATACATGGGGAAACAGTGAAAACAGTGTCAGACTTTATTTTTCTGGGCTCCAAAATCACTACAGATGGTGACGACAGCCATGAAATTAAAAGATGCTTACTCCTTGGAAGGAAAGTTATGACCAACCTAGATAGCATATTCAAAAGCAGAGACATTACTTTGCCAACAAAGGTTCGTCTAGTCAAGGCTATGGTTTTTCCTGTGGTCATGTATGGATGTGAGAGTTGGACTGTGAAGAAGGCTGAGCACCGAAGAATTGATGCTTTTGAACTGTGGTGTTGGAGAAGACTCTTGAGAGTCCCTTGGACTGCAAAGAGTTCCAACCAGTCCATTCTGAAGGAGATCAGTCCTGGGTATTCTTTGGAAGGAATGATGCTAAAGCTGAAACTCCAGTCCTTTGGCCACCTCATGCAAAGAGTTGACTCATTGGAAAAGACTCTGATGCTGGGAGGGATTGGGGGCAGGAGGAGAAGGGGACGACAGAGGATGAGAAGGCTGGATGGCATCGCTGACTGGATGGACGTGAGTCTGAGTGAACTCTGGGAGTTGGTAATGGACAGGGAGGCCTGGCCTGCTGGGATTCATGGGGTCGCAAAGAGTCAGACACCACTGAGTGACTGATCTGATCTGATCTGACTCTTTTAATATTTGTGTCCTGTCCCTTTCTTTCCTGTCTCACCTTGAGACTATTCTTTTTCCAGCTTCATTGTCCTTGAATTATGTAAGTCACTGTAGGAACCTGAAGAATTTGACTAGCACTAGAGTAACTGGGAACTTTGCTAGGGCAATAGTTCCCCTCAGCAGTCTCCAGTGCTTCCAGTCTCCCTTGTTTTTGTTTGTTGTTGTTGTTATTGTTGACTTTTCTGGTGAACTGGAAATGTTAGGCTGAATAAGTTTGAGTTAATTCCTAAAAATGGTAAAAACAAAGGAATGACTACTATTTATTCTTCAACAAATGAAATAGTGCCATTTAATGTCTTTTCTCTCCATTCTTTTCCCATGATTGTCCAAGATGGCCCTCTAACAAGCACAATGTGACAAGAACATTTTCAGAGCACTTCCCAAAAGATACCCTTGTGTGACAATTGCCACTTAATGATTCTAGATTAAAAAAAAAAAAAAGAAAAACTCTGATTTTCGAAAACATTCAACTAGCTAATAGTCCTGTTTCTATTCAGTTACTGTGTGTATAGATATAGAAAGAATAAGAAAAAACATGGACTGAAGAAGGGGATGCTTTCCTAATAGTGAGGAAATTGCCAATAATTCACAAAGGTAGAGCCACAAAAAGTTGAAGAGGTCCCTCTCCCAGCTGTGACAACAGTAGGTATTTGTTTTATATAGGACTTATGTTTTTATTGTTATCTGTTTTATGCTATCTGTTTAAGTCATTTTCAGAGAAGGCAATGGCACCCCACTCCAGTAGTCTTGCCTGAAAAATCCCATGGATGGAGGAGCCTGGAAGGCTGCAGTCCATGTGGTCGCTGAGGGTCGAACATGACTGAGCGACTTCACTTTCACTTTTCACTTTCATGCATTGGAGAAGGAAATGGCAACCCACTCCAGTGTTCTTGCCTGGAGAATCCCAGGAATGAGGAAGCCTGATGGGCTGCCATCTATGGGGTCACACAGAGTCGGACACGACTGAAGTGACTTAGCAATAGCAATAAGTCACTTTAATCTGTGTTACTTCTTAAAGAAAATTATCTATTTTACACTCATTTCCTATTATGATGTCATCAATGTTTATATTTTTTATTATGTTAAAATTCCAGTGTAATTTTAATAGACCACTTTTGAAACTAGAATTTTTACTTGTGATATTCTGATATGATATATGAATCTTAAGGCAATGTTGAAAGTTTTGTGAAACCAGATTTTAAGAGTAGGGAAATTTAACTCTTATATGAATCAAACAGAAATAGCAACTTTTCATTGTGGTTACTGTTAAAGTATTAAATTATTAATTCAATTATGATTTAAACTGATAAAAGTAGTACAGTGGAATTTAACACCAAAAAAGCCTTAAATATCATGTCTGGCAAAAAGTCACTTACTGTGAAACACAGAATTCTTTATTATATGATGGTATCTATAAAGAGTTGTTATTAATTTAGAAAGTTTCTGATTTGAGGAGGGTCAAATAGCCCTTTGAAGAACAGTGTGTAATATGTAGATTTGATTATTTTCATTACCAAAAAGTGAAGCTGAAGAATAATACAAATGTATTCTTTTTAATGGCTTAGTAACATTCCATTGTGTATATGTAAAAATTAATATAAATAAATTTAAAAAAAAAGAATACAAGAGAGATGTAGCTCTCCTATAATAATTATTTTCTCTGGATGGGATCTATAAATCATTTCTAATGCATCATGAATGAAACATGTGTTACAAGGGCCACTTGACTAGGATTTACCACAATACACAATCAGGCAGAGCTTCCCTGGTGGCTTAGAGGGTAAAGGATCTGCCTGTGATGCAGGAGACCAGTGTTCAATTCCTGGGTCGGGAAGATGCCCTGGAGAAGGAAATGGCAACCCATTCCAGTATTCTTGCCTGGAAAATCCCATGGACAGAGGAGCCTGGTAGGCTACAGTCCATGGAGCCGCAAAGAGTCAGACACGACTGAGCAACTTCACTTCACCTCACATTAAGGCAAGTACAAACACATTTCCTTTCTGGAAGTAGGAAGGTATTGCCTCAATTGCTTCTTTCAGAAACAGCTGATAGAAATTAGGTAGTCTCTTCATATGTTTTAAGAATAAATAAATCATAGGTAATGTTTTGTTATTCATACCATCTGTCTATTTCTGCCTATTCTCCACCTTCTTCTTCTTTGTATGTCAATTAATCTACTCGCCTGACTCTTATTGTGAATAATATTTCTCCAGCAAATATTCTGGCCAAGTACCACATTATTTGGCATCCTCTGACAAAGCATTTGAAAATGCTTTCAGAGCTATCAATTCTTTTGAGTTGAATTAATTAGAATTATTGTTTAAATGCTCACTTTCTTTTCTTTGATAGAGCAGTCACAACATATTGTTCACTAGACCATGAGTGAAAAATCATGTGATTTCTGGTACAATTATGATTTTTTCACATACTATGTTTAATGGAAACAGTGACAGACTTTATTTTCTTGGACTCCAAAATCACTGCAGATGGTGACTGCAGCCATGAAATTAAAAGATGCTTGCTCCTTGGAAGAAAATCTATGATCAACCTAGACAGTATATTAAAAAGCAGAGACATTACTTTGCAGACAACGGTCCGTCTAGTCAAAGCTATGGTTTTTCCAGTAGTCACGTATGGATGTGAAAGTTGGACTATAGAGAAAGCTGAGTGCCAAAGAACTGATGATTTTGAATTGTGGTGTTGAAGACTCTTGAGAGTCCCTTGGACTGCAAGGAGATCCAACCAGTTCATCGTAAAGGAAATCAGTCCTAAATATTCTTTGGAAGGACTGATACTGCAGCTGAAACTCCAATAGTTTGGCCACCTGATTGGAAGAACTGACTCCTTCGAAAAGACCTTGATGCTGGAAAAGATTGAAGGCAGAAGGAGAAGGGGACACCAGAGGATGAGATGGTTGGATGGCATCACCAACTCGATGGACATGAGTTTGAGCAAGCTCTGGGAATTGGTGATGGACAGGGAAGCCTGGTGTGCTGCAGTCCATGGGGGTCACAAAGAGTCGGACACACTGAATGACTGAACTGAATCTGATGTTCAATGCTGTTTAAGGTTGGTGCAGCTTAATCAAGTGGTGCAGCTCCAAAAACTTTCTTTTCTTTCTTACCTTATTATATCTTAAAACTTTCTTCCAAGCAAACTATGAATATGCTGAAAATTTGGCCAAGTTTTAATAACACCCAGTGATAATAAGGTAGTATGATCATTATTATTATAGTTCTTTTTTGTGTGTTTTGAAATCCCTTGCCTTTATAAGTAGATTCTATTACAAAGTTTACAATATGTATGAATATATATGAGTAGATATATGTGCTTGAGAAAGAAATGAAGAGAAATGCTAATAGCATTTAAATACTCACTCTTTGAATTAAATCAATACAAGACACCCTAATAAGTCTGAAATAAAAATGAGAAGAAAAATAATATATTATAATGTTTTAACAGAATCTCTATTTACTTGTTAAAAATGAGTATTTACTTACTAAAAATGAGTATCACCTATCTTTGTCCTTCTTCATTGGCTTTGCTTAGTTTACTTTGTCCAGGCAAAATTCATACATGCAACTTGAAGTAAATTGTTTGACAAAAAAATACCAGAAGAAAGAAATTTGAATTACTGATTAGATACTATTAGCCAAACCTAAATCTAACAATATAAGTGATTGTTTCTGTTGGTATTACTTGTTCCAGGTCAGTTTGTGAGGGCAGACAAAACAGAAATGAAATATTTATTGATAATAATAATAAAGTGTTTTATCTGAAAAGCAGAGGCAAATGGAAGACTAAAAAGAGCACTCTATTTCAAGTGACTGGATTATCAGACCAAGTTACACTGCTGTGCTGTCATCCGCAAGAAGATAAGGTCCCCATCATCTGTTCCCTGGAGGTTCTGAGTTTAAATCTCAGTGGGAGACTATTGAAGGATATCAGGGGAAACAGAAAGGTAATTTGTAAATCGGTCCTTACTTATTCCAATGAAATAATGATTCTTCATATATTTGTTGTTGAGAAGGGATAGCATTTCACCCATACACTAATATTATAGTGACTACCATCAAATAAAAACTCAAAATCCTTTTCCACTTACCCTATATATTTCAATTTTAGCTTATAATGCTTGGGACATGTGATACAAATAAAAAAGTTGTTAACAATATTACCTGTTGTTTGGTTTGTCTAATCATTAATGCTGTTGGATTTCAACATTGCTTAAATTGGAGTTGGCTGATGAACTTTAGAAGTTTTTAAAAATTTCATCAAATATAATCCTGTATTTTTATCTAATTCTGGAAATACAGTAAATTAAAAGTTTACTTCAGGTTGAAGTTGCTATAGTATTGAGAAGAAACAAAACAAGCATACTTTTAGATGTATGCTTGCATGTTTGAAGGGCTTCCTTGGTGGCTCAGAGGTTAAAACGTCTGTCTCCAATGCAGGAGGCCCAGGTTCGATCCCTGAGTCAGGAAGATCCCCTGGAGAAGGAAATGGTAACCCACTCCAGTATTCTTGTCTGGAGAATCCCGTGGACGGAGAAGCCTGGTAGGCTACAGTCCACCGGGTCGCAAAGAATCGGACACGAATGAGCAACTTCACTTTCTTTACTTTCTTTCTTTCTTTGCATTTTTGAAAACAACCCAGGAGATGTTGGCAATTGGTGCTAACTAAACTGGACCATAATACAGCTGAAGATAACCGGTTGACCAGTTGTTATAGGTACTCAAAAGAAGAAGGGTCATTCATATCTATAAATATATCAGGCTTTTTGTATCATGTCTACTTCAGTTTCCTGTAATTTCTCCTGATCTTCCAGACAGACAACAATTATAACTCAAAAAATCTTTAACATTGAAACCAAAACATTTATACAAAATATAACATTTTCTTTTCCTAAAACAGCTTATGTCCAAAGATACAAAAGCTACTTTTCCATTTCTTTCCTTTTCCTGCTCACATCCACCCACATGTTATTCTCTTTTCTCCATGTTACATGTAGTAAAGAAATTATGTCCAAAAAAAAAAAAAAAAAAACACATTGGGTATTTTAAAGGAAGTATTTATTGTCTGTATAATCTAACACACAATTTCACCCCTTACTTAAGGACTGTAAAGGAAAAGTCTGATCTTTACTTTCTTCTGGATGCTACAGCCAAAACAGGCTTGATATCACTCTAGTATATGACACCTTGGTCAGAGACGTCCTTGCCCACTGCCTGCCTGAGGAAGTACAGACATTCAAAGACCTTCACAACTTGGCTTCTATTTCTTTTATTCTTTTTTTTCTTGATTTTTTTCATATACTTCCCTTCATCCAACCACCCACTATTATTGTACCAAATCACACCTTTTCCTGGCTTTGTGTTTTTGTTCAAATTTGTTCTTCCAAGAACATTTTTGGAAACTTTCTATCGTTCTATTAATTGATTTTCTAACCATTTTTCAAAATCCCTGGGCCAAATGTCTCCTCATTCATGAAGACTTTTTAGATACAACCAGTAAGAAATAATTTCTCTCTTCTCAGCATTTTGTAACTATCTTTTAACAAACATCTTATTTTAATGATGTTAATGAAAACTATACATAACTAATTACATTAAAGCAGAAGCTATGTCATTCATCTTAACAAACCATTTTCTCCAAATTATCTTTCATACTCTCTGAAAGTACTTAATAACTACTGAATTGAATTTGGTATATGCCAAAAAGATGTTGCTTAATGAAGATCTAAATTCTAAAGTTGTATAGAGTAGTCCTGGTTGTTTCTTATCCTGGTTTTTACTCAAGTATTCATCTAATAAGTGTGCATCTAGTGCCTGTCTGCCACTTTGTAAAGTGGTATGGATGTAAGAAGTAACAAAACAGAGAGGTGATTTATCTCTCATGAGTCACTCTCTGATTTTATGGTGTTTATGAGATTTTAACTTTCTTATTTCTAAAATGAAAGGTTTGTGTATGTGTATGTGTGTGTGTGGGGGGTGTTGTTTAGTCATTCAGTCATGTCTGACTCTTTGGGACCCTACAGACTGTAGGCCACCAGGCTCCTCTGTCTATGGGATTTTTTCCGGGCAAGAATACTGGAGTGGGTTGCCATTTTACTCCTCCAGAGACTCTTTCCAACAGGGATGGAACCCATGTCTCCTGTGTCTTCTGCACTGCGGGTGGATTCTTTACCACTGAGCCATTGGGAAGCCCCATATAATCTCATAACCTCCTTCCAAATTTAAAACTATGAAGATTTATAAGCAGAATATGCATGTAATTTTTAAATTTTTGTTTTATATTGTTGTACAGTTGATTTACAATGTTGCGTTATTTCATGTGTACAGCAAAGTGATTCAGTTATACAAATATCCACTCCTTTTTAGATTTTTTCCCAATTTAATTTATTACAATATATTGAGTAGAGTTCCCTGTGCTATACATTAGGTTCTTATTGATTATATATTTTATATATAGTAGTATGTATATGTCAATCCCAAATGCCTAATTTATCCTCTACACCCCACACCTTTTGCCTCTGGTAACAATAAGTTTGTTTTCAAAGTCTGTGAGTCTGTGTCTGCTTTGTAAATAAATTGACTGGTATCATTGTTTTAGATTCCACATGTAAGTGATATCATATGATATTTGTCTTTCTCTGATTACTTCACTTAGTATGATAATCTCTAGGTCCATCCATATTGCTGCAAATGGCATTATTTTATTTTTTATGTATATGCACTATATATTTTATGAGATTAAATATCTACTTTAGAAACATGAACAAACATGCATTATATATTTATAAATAGAATCCATATTTTTTTTCATAGATCCTATGTCATAAAAACATGATAGTCATATTATGAAATGTTGGATTTGGGGGAGGTAGAAAACTAATTATTTCTACTAATTGTTTCACTTGCTAATTAGATGTGATAATCAAAGAAGTTATCTGATAATTCCTCCAAATTTTTGAGATTTTAGATAAAAATATTGTCCTTCCTCATTTTAGGAATCAGGAATTAAGATGATGTTAGGAGACATGGATATTTGTAATTATATATATATTTTTGCTGTTATTTGTAAACTTTCTGCATATCAAATTTATCCATACTAAATTCTCACCTTTTCTAATATGTATTTTACAAGTAGCCCTGGAAATATTTCCAATAGAAAATATGGCAATATTCTTTACATAAAGGGGTCTGGATGAATTAGTTCTTAAATCATGTATTTTAGTTACATATGCAACCAAGTCTTCAATCTGAGGAAATTATAAATTTTCTTCAGATGCCCTTTTACAGAAAATAGTGACTACCATGAACATGGTTAGAAACAGCTTTGCAGCAATGAGATGTTCTTTAACCAATTAAATCTGACTGCATAATATAATGACAGTTAATCCTTTTAAATCTTTTAAAGCACTAATGAAAGTCAGTGTATTTCCAGCTATGTACTAATGCTGATTATCCCTGTTGTTCAAAACTTTTAGATGACTCCATTATGTAAAAATGAGTAAAATACTCTTTTATGAGGTCTGTATTCTTTGGGCCAGGTAAGATGAAGAACTAAAGTCCAGAAATGTGATATCCTGAACATTTGATCCTCTACTAGGGGATGTCTTTGGGGAAAACTATGCTTACTTTTGATGGGATAATCTGGACACAGCACATTCTCAGTAAAAGGGATAAAGTGAGTAGAGTAGAAAAGTGGAAAGGGTAAAGTGGAGGAATAACTCAAAATCAAATAAGATCAAGATAATAATTACATTGTTTTCATTTAAACATAACTTTTATGTTATGAGGTGAATCTATGTGTTTACAGATGTGAAACTGGTGTCCAGGTTCATTATTCCATCATGATTTGGTGAAATCATATTCTCAAAGGAGAGTGATTTGTATATTTGTGAACAGGTGGCAGCTTCAGAGACCAATTATGTAAAGCAGCATGAAAATAGCCAGGGTGCCAATGCTGACAGAGAGAGAGGCTGGAGAGACAGGGAAGAGCAAATTTGCAGCATGTTAAAAAGGAATGGATTTCACATGATTGAGGGAGTTATTTCCCTGGATAATTAAAAACAAATAAGCAAACAAAAGCCCTTTCTCGTTAAAAAAAAAAAAATTAATCCTTATTCCTTTTTGAAAGTGAGAGCGACTAACACTTTCATTTTCAAAAAGGAATAAAGATTAAAATTTTTTTTAACTAGAAAGGGCTTTTGTTTGCTTATTTGTTTTTAATTATCCAGGGAAAACACTCCCTCGATCATATGAAATTCATTCGGATACGTGGTATTGATTCTATTAGTGCATGTAGTAGGAACAAAACTTACCTCTACAACATATTTCAATGGTATTTTGCTTTAGAATATGCTGGATAGGCAGACTAAATGTTAGAATTTGAAAAATATTGAAAAATTTGAAAAATATCGCAACCCCAGAGAGCTGGCTGCAGATACCATCCTTTTGAGTTAAAACATTGCCTACCAAATCTACTATAAACATGCAAATATATCTGTTCAGTACAGATCTGCTTATTGAATTAACTAGTTATCTCCTGGAAATGTAGATAGAAGATCCTTAAAGAAATGGGGAAGGTTTGGTTAATTTTGAAAAAGGTTAAATGATCAGAAAAGTTGTTGGAAGATTGAAAGTTTCTAGAAACCAGAGATAGCATGAATGAATAGGACTCCTAGGGAGTAAAGCTGCCTCTAGGAGGAAATAGAAGCCAATTGTTTTTCAGAGTTACCAGTGACTGCGTCTGCCAACAATTTAAAAAATGTTTTTCTCCAATACTTCTTGGTAAAGACCTTCTGTACTAAAGCTTGCAAGTTTTGGTGGGGGATTAATTTATTTTATTGCTCAATGGCAATTCTCACAAGCCCAAGATGAGTTGAGGAAAACCCATTATTCCTTAAGCCTAGAAATGACTTAGAGGATGGTAAGCATGTTAGGAATGTAAAGATTTTTAGATAATTGAGATTTAATCACATTTTTTGTTTTATGTATGGTGAAGTTTGTCTTCAAGAAATGAAAATATTATAATTAATCAAAAACGCTGTATTGGTTGTGAGCATTAGGGAAATAATGAAATCTCTGCTTCAAAATAAGAATTTTCTTCAATATTTATTTGGAATTCAACTCTTTTGCTAAATATATTGATTTGGTAGAATAAGCATCACTAGATTTTGGCCAACCAGATACAAGTATGCGAGATATTTAAAATGTATTGGGAACCACTCTGACTGAGCTCATCTTGATTTTATAACTATATTATATGAATAATGAATATCTTAGGTTTGGGGAAAATTGAGCTTCTGAAGATTTTCTTGTGAAATATTTTAAAGTCCTCTCAGATGGCATGCTGTTTATTTTGTTGTTTGGGAATGTGACACAGCTAAGAATAGGAATAAACTTCCAGCAGCACCTATCTAAATACATAATTATTCCACCTGAGAGACCTTTTCAGTGTAATCAGCATTAGATGGTTGTTTTGGGTTTATAGATGATGTTGGCTCTCTTTTTAATGTCTTATGTAAATTTAAACTTAGGCTAATAAGTAACTAATAAAAGTTCCATTACTGTATAGATGTTTACACATAATTTAGATTACAGCCTACAGCCAGGTATAATATATATCTTTCTGAATGAATCAAAATTTCTATCTATAGTTGGGTTTAACTTAGATAAATTTTTGTATCTTCCTTTGTTTTAGATGTGTTTGTTTTTCCATAGTATTCTGATTGGCTATTTCTACATAATGGGATGAATTCCCAAGATCTATTAGAGATATGGGTGAGTAAATCTACAGAATTGAGAATGTAGTGGGAATAAAAGTTTCTCAGTTTTTAGAAATATGTTGAGTCAAATATGAATGATTAAAATAGCCCCTTTAATCTGTCTGCAGCAAGATTTGGAAAGGTAAAGTAGCAGCAAACCTTGAGAATTTCAACACTTCTTACTTAAGTATTATTTATGACTATTATTATGTTGTGTATCTTTTAAGCTAGATTTAAGTAAAATTAGGTTATTCTTATTCCTCTGGCCACACCTAATCATGTTTCATGCTTCATTCCTTCCTCTAAGTCTTTCATTCTGGTTTTATCCCATCATTGATATTCTAAATAATTTGCCTTCATTTTTTCCCAGGTCTCTTCATCTTTTCATTAAGTGTAATTTTAAATAATTAATGCTAATCTCCAGTCTTCCAGTTTGTTATTATAATTTATATAATTCTATTCACAATAGAAAATGATTCTGAATGTGAAAAAACCTAGAAACAAATACATGTTAGAGATATTTTGTGTCTATAATACCAGAGCAAAAGACTTATGCTTCTGTAGAATATTTTTAAAGTAAAATGATCACAAGTATTAAAATATTTTAAATATTTTAAGTTTCTATTAGCTGCTAACTTTTCTTTTGCAGATACTTTGTGTGTGTGGATGAGCATTGTATATAAAGGGAAAAGGAGAGGAAATCTTTTAGGTACAACTATCGTTCCTGTATCTGGCTGACCCATTGAACTGTTTTAGTGTCTCATGAAGTGTGTTCAAGGCCACTCGGTTTCTAATAGTTGGGGTCTGTGATGGGCATAACTGCTTAGATTTAACAATTTTTTTTTCCAGTAAATACAGAGAATGGTAACAGGCATGCTAATAAATGAAACACTTGCTTAGCTTTTCATGCACATTCATGACTGAATGGAGAGTATTTCAAACATTTTTAATTATCTTCAAATAAATTTATACATACACATGACATTTTCCTAGAATTCCCTAAATGAGAAGGATTTCTTTCCTAATATCATGATTCCTTTTCTCTATAAGAGTTACATAATTGCATGGAAAGCCTGTGAGCATGTTTGCTACTTATTTCATATGAATGGAATATAAAAATATATATAGGATTTTATATCAGGACAATTTCTACATTGGAAAACAACAAACTGAAGAATCTCAGTTATCAAACAACACAGAATCTAATCAAACATGAACTAAACATAGAGATGTCGACATATTCAGTAATTAAATCTACCTAGAAAGCACGTAGTATTTAAAATAACATTCTAGATGACATCTAGGATCATTCAGTACACCATAACTTCATAAAGATATGGACTAAAGTTCACTTTCCTATTCAATCTCACATGTAAAGCTGTCTTTCAAGTAGAAAGATTACCTGAATTTCATCATCAGCTCACTCCTAATTATCCATATCTGCAGATATGGCACGGCACTATTTCCAAAGTCCTATTTTCAGCAATTTATGTTCAGCCTATTCTTCAACTTCCATCTTTCCAGCAAAGTACTGTGGTTGTATTGTGGTTGTACACAAAGTATTGTGTAGTATTGTGGTTGCTGTTATTCAGTTGTGAAGTCATGTCTGACTCTTTGGCACCCCATGGACTGTAGCCCACCAGGCTCCTGTCTCCATTTGGTTTTTGAGGCAAAAATACTGCCCACTGGAGTGGGTTGCCATTTCCATCTCCAGGGGATTTTCCCATTCCAGGGATCAGACCTGTGTCTCCCTGTTTCCTGAATTAGCAGGCTGATTCTTTAGCACTGAACCACCAGGGAAGCCCAGTATAGTGGAATATATTGATATATATGTGTATGTGTGCCTATACACACATACCCCCAACACATGCACAATGTTCTAGGGTGCTTCTACTCAGTTTGTGTGTGTGTGTGTGTTTCTTGCCCTCTTTCTCAATAGACATCTAAAACTCTCCAGAAAACAAAATCTGATTAACAACTTACTATTTACTGTACACTGGAGAACCATCACATATGAAACCCACTTTCAGTTCCTTTAAATGAGAAAATTGCTTTACTCAGTCTGGAGAGGATGTACTGTAATGGCAGGCAGCCAGTTGATTCTGCCAGAGAATTCTATCTCTACAGTCATTGGAAATTTCTCACATAGTGGTACTAGTATCTCTAGTGAGGACAGTGATGACCTGGCCTTTAAAAAATGCTATCAATGATCAGTCAGATTTGGACTATATCAAGCTGTTTACAAATTGTTCTACTAATACATCTTCCATGAGTATAATTGGGAAGGAAGTTACGCAGGTTAATAGAAGTTTTCAGGATTTCCCTGTTCTCTTTGTTTGGCGTAAACCTCCATATTTATTTTTCTTTTGTTGCTCTGACACCTGCTTAGATTTCTTTTAAAGTTTATTTTTAAATTCTCAGTTTAAAAATATTAGATTGATAGATTTGCTTCTATTCACTTTTCTCTGTCAAATTAAAATTATAGTTCACTGTATTTATGAAGTCTATTTCATTATCAACTTAGGATTTATCCTCATACAGTCTTCTGTAGTTTAAGATGATTTTATTTCTGATTTCCAAATTCTGCCACTTTTTTTGTCCCCAATATAGGTTTTTTCTTAAATTGCTCATGAAATAATCACTAACCCTTTAATATTATCACATTAATAGCAACAATTTATATTTCTGGAATATTTAATAGGTATAATGCTAAATGCTTTGAAGTTAGTTTATTAGATCTTATTAACAACACTTTCATGTGGGTAACATTTTGAAGATGAGAAAACTGAGGCATCAAGAACAAGTAATCCACTCCATATTTTCAGCTGCTCTCTAGTTCATCCATTCATTGATTAGATTAGTGTCAAAGTTTTCTTTTAAACAGTGATTCTTAACTTCTGCAGCCTTCAGCATTTCCTTTTCTTTTGCTGGCTCCCTTCTACATTTTTCTTGCACTGACTTTTCCTGATATGATTCTGTATTTGGACTTGGTTCTTTCCCAATCATTTTATTTAAATTGTGAGGCCTTTTTCACCTCGTAATTCCCTAAGCATTATCTGAGAGTCAGGAGTAAATCTGAGAGTACACAAGGCCCTTGTTACAGGTTTGCTCTTAGATGAAAATATAACTGGGAGCTAGGAGATTAGTCATAATGAGTGTTTTTGTTAGAAGAGGGCAGGAACACATACTCCCTCAGTCATGTATATTAGCATTTTCACGATAATTGTCTGGAGTTCTTACTGGGATACATAACAAAAAATAATAACTTGATATTTGATTTATCTGCTTGGCAAACCAAAATTTTATTCCATTAAAAACGTTTGTTATATATGAGTCTTCTCTGTTTGACAAAGAATGGAAATGAGGTGAAGAGAGGGGAAATATATTCACTTTGCTAAATTTCTCTTTAAATCTGATGTGAAATTCCACTTGGCATACTTTCTAAAATTTGGCCTGAGTAGCACATAGAATGATACACAGTGTATACAGGAAACAACATTCAACAGAGTACCTTTGGCTACCACCCATGCTTACACAAAAGAGGAAGTGAGCCATTATCCCACTCTCTACTTGCTGAACTTTGGCTACCATTGCTTTTAGGACAATATTTATCTTCATCTCACTTCATTCAAACTACTGTATTGTTTTCAAGGCTCAGTATGAGGCAACAGGAAAAAAAATTCAAGCAAAACAAATTCTTACCTAACGTAGCCAGGCAGCTAATAAGTTAGAGAAAATAACTTTACAAAATTGGGTAGACTAAAAATTAGTGATATTTGGATATAAGTTAGTTTATAGTGTAGGAGTGGGTAAAATACCAAGATTTACTCTCTTGAGGGCCTTTAAAATTCTTGAAATTCTTGAAATCATAGAATTTATAAGTGGAAAGGACATTGGGGGCTGTTTAATTCATAGACAATTTACCAGTTTTTTTTTTTGAAAGATATTTCTTTTTGAAGGATGTTTTTATTGAAGAATAATTGCTTTACAGAATTTTGTTGTTTTCTGTCAAACCTCAACATGAATCAGCCATAGGTATACATATATCCCCTCCCTTTTGTTCCAGTTTTACAGATGTTCAAAATACAGATATACAAAAGTTCAAAATCAAAAGGAATAAACTCATTACTTGGTGTGAAATAGCTAATAAGAGACAGTTTGAAGGCATCAATTCTTTGGTGCTCCACTTTCTTTATGGTCCATCTCTCACAACCACACATGACAACTGGGAAAACCCATAGCCTTGAATATACTGACTTTTATTGACAGAATAATGTCTCTTCTTTTCAACTCACTCTCTAGGTTTGTCATAGCTTTCCTGCCTTGGTGGCTGAGACAGTAAAGACAATATATGATATTAGTATGCAAATAATAATATATTATTAGTATTTTATTATAATATTATTTCAAAACTTTCAAAATAATGAGCCTCTTGAAAAGGATGAAAGAGGAGAGTGAAAAAGCTGGCTTAAAACTCAACATTCAAAAATTTAAGATAATGGCATCTGGTTCCGTTATTTCATGGTTAACAGAGAGGGAAGAAGTAAAAACAGTGGCAGATTTTATTTTCTTGGGCTCCAAAATCACTGTGGCTAGTGACTGAAGCCACAAAATTAAACTGTGCTTGCTCCTTGAAAGAAAAGCTGTGACAAACCTAGACATCATATTAAAAAGTAGAGACATAAGTTTGACGACAAAGGTCAAAAGAGTCAAAGTTCTTGACAAAGTACTTTTTCCAGTAGTCCAACTTTTTCATAGTAGTACTTTTTCCAGTAATCCATACTTTTTCCAGTATGGACCAACTCCAGATGTGCGAGTTGGTCCATAAAAAAGCCTGAGCACCGAAGAATTGATGCTTTCAGTTTGCGGTGCTGGAGAAGACTCTTGAGAGTCTCTTGGATAGCAAGGAGATCAAGCCAGTCAATCCTAAAGGAAGTCAATCCTGATTATTCATTGGAAGGACTGATGCTGAAGCTGAAGCTCCAATACTTTGGCCACCTGCTGCAAAGAGCTGACTCATTGGAAAAGACTCTGATGCTGGGAAAAATTGAAAGCAAAATAAGGGCCAACAGAGGATGAGATGGTTGGATGGTATCACTAACTCAATGGACATGAGTTTGAACAAACTCCGGGAGAGAGTGAAGAATGGGGGAAACCTGAAGTGCTGCAGGCCATGGGGCTGTAAAGAGTCAGGCACAACTTAGCAACTGAACATCACTATTACTTCATTGTAACTAAATGCTATAATTATTGTACCCCTTCAAACAAAGTACAGAGGGATTATTTCTGTTTGGAGAAATTAGGAAAGCTCTCACAGAGTGCTTTTAGCTCAGGATTCAAGAAGTGATGAAGTTTACTAGAATAGGAAAGATGGAAGCATGGCTTGAGTCAATAGTTTGTGTGCTTAGCACCTAGGACAATGTCTGGTTCATTGTAGGTGTTAAATGGGAAAAGGCAGGGCTGTAAAAAACTAACTCACTGGAGAGATTGAGAGAGGAAAAAGAGGGAAATGGGGGAGATAGAGAAATAGACATAGATGTGAAAGGGAGAGTAGAGAGATGAAGAAGTGGCGGTGGGAGGGAGAAGAAGAAAGAGGAGGAAAAGGTAGAGAGAAGGGGGAGGAGGAAGAAAGGGAGAGAGAAACAGAAAAGGAAATAAAAAGAAAACCCAGAACACTGTGACAGAAGGAAGAAAAAAGCTATTTAAATAATTGATGACAGAGTAATTCTTAGTGAGAAAATCTCTTTGTTTGTTAGTATATTTGTGTATTATTTAACATGTTTTTGTTTAAAAAAAATTTTTTTTTGGAGTATAGTTTCTTTACAATGTTCTCTTAGTTTCTGCTGTACAGCAAAGTGAATCAGTTTTATGTAAACAAATATCCCCTCTTTTTGGTACTTCCTTCCTATTTAGATAACCACAGTAAAGTTCCCTGAGCTCTACAAAAGTTTCTCATTAGTTATCTATTTTATAAATAGTAGTATATATATGTCAATCCTAATTTCTCAATTCATCCCATGCTTCCTTTTCCCCCTTGGTGTTCATAAATCTATTCTCGCTGTCTGTATTTCTGCTTTGCAAATAGGTTCATCTGTACCATGTCTCTAGAATCTAAAAATAGGCATCAAAATACAATGTTTGTTATCTGACTTACTTCACTCTGTATGAAAGTCTCTCTAAGTCCATCTATATCTCTGCAAATCGCTCAGTTTCATTCTTTTTTATGGCTGACTAATATTTGATTGTATATATGTACCACATCATCATTATCCATTCCTCAGATGATGGATATTTAGGTTGCTTCCATGTCCTGGCTATTGTAAATAGTCCTGCAATGAACAATGAGTTGCATGTATATTTTGATATGGTTTCTTCCAGTTATATGCCCAGGAGTGGGATTGCTAGGTCATATAGTAATTCTATTTTTGTTTTGCAAGGAACTTCCATATTGTTTTCCACAGTGGCTACATCAATTTACTTTCCTACCAACAGCGTAAGAGAATTAAATTTTCTCCATACCCTGTCCATAATTTATTGTTTATTGATTTTTGATGAAGGCTATTTTGACTGGTGTGAATTGATACCTCATTGTAGTTTTATCTGCATTTCTCTAGTAACTGGTGATGTTGACTATCTTTTCATGTGCTATTTGGCCATATACTTGTCTTCTTTCAAGAAACATCTATTTAGGACTTCTGCCCAATTTGTGATTAGGTTTTTTTGTTTTTCTTTTTGTTTTGTTTTGATATTTAGTTGCAGAAGCGGTTTATATATTTTGGAAATCAATTTACCTTTTTTGTCCTTTCACTTGAAAATATTTCTTCCCATTCTAAATGTTGTCTTTTCATCTTGCTTATGGTTTCCTTTGCTGTGCAAAATCTTTTAGGTTTGTTTGAATCTAAATTGTTTATTTTTGTTTTTATTTTCATTACTATAGGTTAAAAAAAAAAGATCTTGCTGTGATTCATGTCAAAGGTGTTCTCTCTATGTTTCCCTCTAAGAGTTTTATAGTATCTAGCCTTATATTTACTTCTTTAATCCATTTTAAGTTTATTTTTGTGTAAAGTGTTAGAGAGTGTTTTAATTTCTTTTACATGTAGTTTTCTAATTGTCTCAGCATCATTCATTTAAGGATTATCTTTTATCCATTGTATATCCATGCCTCCTTTGTCATAGATTAGGTGACAGTTGGTGACTAGATTTGTCTCTGGACTTTGTAACCTGTTCCATTAATCTATATTTGTTTTTATGTGCAAGTACCATACTGACTTGATTACTGTTACTTTGTAGTGGAGTCAAAAATCATAGAACATGATTCCTCTGGCTCCACTTTTCTTTCTCAAGGTTGCTCTGGCTATTTGTGGTCTTTTGAGATTTCGTAAAAGTTGTAAGATTTCTAATACTGTAAAGAATGTCATTGGTAATTTTATAGGGATTGCACTGAATCTGTAGATTGCTTTGGGTAGTACAGTCATTGTCACAGTATTGATTCTTTCAATAAAGTTCAGTTCAGTCCTTCAGTCGTGGCCAACTCTTTGTGACCCCATGGACTGTGGCATCCAACACCAACTCCTGGAGCCTACTGAAAATCCTGTCCATCACAATGGTGATGCCATCCAACCATCTCATCCTCTGTCATCACCTCCTCCTGCCTTCAATATTTTCCAGTATCAGGGTCTTTTCCAATGTGTCAGTGCTTAGCATCAACTGGCCAAGTATCGGAGTTTCAGCTGCAGCATCAGCCCTTCCAGGGAATATTCAGGACTGATTTCCTTTAGGATGGACTGGTTGCATCTCCTTGCAGTCCAAGAGACTTTCGAAAGTCTTCTTCAACACCACAGTTCAAAAGCATCAATTCTTCAGTGTTCAGCTTTCTTTATAGTCCAACTCTCACATCCATACATGAGTACTGGAAAAACCACAACTTTGACAAGTTGGAACTTTGTTGATAATGTCTCTGCTTTTAAATAGCTGTTTAGTTTGGTCATAGCTTTTCTTCCAAGGAGAAAGCATCTTTTAATTTCATGGCTGCAGTCACCATCATCATTGATTTTGGAGCCCCCAAATATAAAGTCTCTCACTATTTCCATTATTTCCCCATCTATTTGCCATGAAATGATGTGGCCAGATGCCATAATCTTAGTTTTCTGAATGTCGAGCTTTAAGTCAACTTTTTCACTCTTCTTTTTCACTTTTATCAAGATGCTCCTTAGTCTTCTTCACTTTATGCCGTTAAGTGCAGTGTCATCTGCGTATTTGAGGTTATGGATATTTATCCTGGCAATCTTTATTCCACCTTGTGCTTCATACAATACAGCATTTCACGATATGTACTCTGCATATAAGTTAAATAAGCAGGGTGACAATATACAGCCATGACAAACTCCTGTCCTGAGATGGAACCAGTCTATTGTTTCATGTCCAGTTCTAACTGTTGCTTCTTGACCTGCATACAGATTTCTTAGGAGGCAGGTCAGGCGTTCTGGTGTTCCTATCTCTTTATGAATTTTCCACAGTTTATTATCATCCACACAGTCAAAAGCTTTGACGTAGTCAATAAAGCAGATGTTTTTCTGGCACACTCTTCCTTTTTCAATGATCCAGCAGATGTTGGCAATTTGATCTCTGGTTCCTCTGCCTTTTCTAAATCCACCTTAAAAATCTGGAAGTGCATGGTTCACATACTGTTGAAGCCTGACTTGGAAAATTTTGAGTATTACTTTGCTAGTGTGTGAGATGAGTGCAATTATGTGATACTTTGAATATTCTTTGGTATTGCCTTTCTTTGGGATTGGGATGAAAGCAGAACTTTCTCAGTCCTGTGGCCACTGCTGAGTTTTCCAAATTTGCTGGCATATTGAGTGCAGCACTTTCACAGCATCATCTTTTAGGATTTGAAATAGCTCAACTGGAATTCCATCACCTCCATTAGCTTTGTTTGTAGTGATGCTTCCTAAGGCCTACTTGATTTCAAATTCCAGGATTTCTGGCTCTAGGTAGGTTATCACACCATCATGGTTATCTGGGTCATGAAGGTCTTTTTTGTATAGTTCTTCTTTGTATTCTTGCCATCTCTTAATATTTTCTGCTTCTGTTAAGTCTATACCTTTTCTGTCCTTTATTGTGATCATCTTTGCTTGAAATGTTCCCTTGGTATCTCTAACTTTCTTGAAGAGATCTCTAGTCTTTCTCATTCTATTGTTTTCCACTTTTTCCTTGCATCGATCGCTGAGAAAGGCTTTCTTATCTCTCTTTGCAATTCTTTGGAACTCTGCATTAAATGGGTATATCTCTCCTTTTCTACTTTGACTTTAGTTTCTCTTATTTTCTCAGCAATTTTAAGGCCTCCTCAGCCAACTCTTTTTCCTTTTTGCCTTTCTTTTTCTTTGTGATGGTCTTGATCACTTGATACAATGTCATGAAGCTCCATCCATTGCCGGGGACCAGCCCCGGCTGATCCAGGGTATTCGAAGGAGAGACGGCATAGGCGAGGATCAGGATACAATAGCTTCAATTAGATATTAATTAAAGATATAAAGAGTAATAGAATAAGGATAGCTCAGTAGGAAAATTCAGTGGAGAAAAGAGGCTGAGTAGCTTGGTTTACGCGGGAGACCAATAAAACTTCAAGACAAGAAGTTTGCACCACTTACGTAGGCCGCAGGCGTCCTTCCGTTCCCCCGAAGGAGAGGAGACACTGAGGCCTCCCTGGTCGGACCTTAGAAGCCCAGGCATAATTAGTAAGCATGGTGGGTTCCGCGCTCCAGATGGAGACTCAACCAGAGTGAGAGAGAGAGCGACATGGGGAGACCAGTATTTCGAGAAACTGATCCCAATTCTTTATTTTCCAGAGTCTGTTTTTATACACTAAGATGTTATACAAAAGTCACGTGGGGACAGCAGTCCTGACTTTTATTAAAGTCAGGTGCTTCACACAAATGTATACAGAGGTCTTAGGGGTGTTACATCATCTTCTGGCCAGGGGGGCCTGCTGACAATTTACGACCCTCTCCTTGTGACAGCGGTCAGTCAATCAGGACACTTATTTCTCCAGGGCTGATTATTCTCAAAACAGACGCCACCCAAATAAAGTTACATTCCTACAGGGTGAGGGTGTAGTGGGTTTTAGTTAAGGAAAGAATTTACTTAGCCTAAGGTCTAACGTGATTAATATCAAAGGTTAATACTTATTTCTTCTATATATTCATTAATGTGTGTAAGGGCAGGGGATGTGGAGACTTAGCAACAAA
>NW_011494718.1:522300-552561 GCF_000754665.1 Bison bison bison
GTACTTATACTAATAGTTTTCTAACTTTTCTAAGGAACCTGTTTTTAGAAGGTTTAAAGCATCTCGTGCCTCTCACGGTTGGGAGGCTGTGAGCAATCACATGTGGCCGGACGAGCCTGTCAGGCAGGCTAGAGAACCTTCAGAGGAGTTTGTAGGTTAAAACACTCTTGTCACACCCAAGAGTTTTTATTGACTGGAGCTCTAGGTTAACTCCTTCTCCGAAAGAGGTGGTGGGGGACAGCCCCCCGTAAAGTCAGAGGTGTAGGTAAGAGCACAAAGTAGTAAAGTAGGCAGGCTCTGGTTATGGGGGTAGACGCTTGAGGATTTCCAGGGGGACTCCTGAGGCTCGATCCCGCCTTTGCGTATGTCGAGCCTCCTTCCTCATGACCTTTGCCATGGGCGGAGTACCTCACTCTGGCCCCCAACAATCCATAGATCTTCAGGCACTCTATCAGATCTAATCCCTTGAATCTATCTGTCACTTCCACTGTCTAGCCATAAGGGATTTGCTTTAGGTCATACCTGAATGGTCTAGTGGTTTTCCCTACTTTCTTCAATTTAAGTCTGAATTTGGTAATAAAGTGTTCATGATCTGAGCCACAGTCAGTTCCCAGTCTTGTTTTTGCTGACTGTGTTGAGCTTCTGCATCTTTGGCTGCAAAGAATACATTCAATCTGATATCAGTATTAACCATCTGGTGATGTCCATGTGTACAGTTTTCTCTTGTGTTGTTGGAAGAGAGTGTTTGCTATGACCAGCATGTTCTCTTGGCAAAACTCTGTTATCCTTTGACCTGCTTTGTTTTGTACTCCAAGAGCAAATTTGCCTGTTACTCCAGGTGTTTCTTGATTTCCTACTTTTGCATTCTAGTCCCCTATAATGAAGAGGACATATTTTGGGGGTGTTAGTTCTAGAAGGTGTTTTAGGTCTTCACAGAACCCTTCAACTTCAGCTTCTTCAGCATTACTGGTTAGGGCCTAGATTTGGATTACCGTGATATTGAATGGATTGCCAATCCAAGAACATGGGTCTATCTCTCCATCCATTCTGTCTTGTTTTGATTTCTTTCATTTGTATCTTATTGTTTTCTTAGTACTGGTATTATCCCTCTTTAAAAAGTTTTATTCATAGCTATTTTATACTTCCTGTTGCAATGATCATTAGTGTATACAAGAGATTTTTGTGTATACATTTTAAATTCTGCAGGTTTATCAAATTCATTCATTAGGACCAGTAATTTTCTGCTGAAATCTTAATTCCAGCTGAGCTATTTAAAACTCTAAATGCGTTAGTATACTATATTGGTGTTTTTCTTTCTGGCTTACTTCGCTCTGTATAGAACAGTCTTTTGGACTCTGTGGGGGGGAATGATTTGGGAGAATGACATTGAAACATGTATAATATCATATAAGGAATGAATCGCCAGTCTAGGTTCGATGCAGGATATAGGAAGCTTGGAGCTGGTGCACTGGGATGACCCAGAGAGATGGTATGGGGAGGGAGGTGGGAGAGGGGTTCAGGATTGGGAACACGTGTACACTCGTGGTGGATTCATGTTGATGTATGGCAAAACCAATATAATATTTAAAGTAATTAGCCTCTAATTAAAATAAATAAATTTTCAAAAAATAAAAGAAAATTCTAAATGATGATACTTTTATAGTGCTGCACTCAATATGCCAAACAAATTGGAAAGCCCAGGAGTGGCCAGAGGACTGGAAACAGTCGGCTTTTATTCCAATCCCAAAGAAAGGCAACACCAAAGAAAGATCAAACTACTGCACAATTGCACTCATTTCACATGTGAGCAAGATCATAATCAAAATCCTCCAAGATAGGCTTCAACAGTACGTGAACCAAGAACTACCAGATTTTCAAGCTGGATTTAGAAAAGGCAGAGGAACCAGAGATCAAATTGCCAACATTCACTGGATCATTGAAAAGGCAAGAGAATTCTGGGGAAAAAAAGTACAACATCTATTTCTGCTTCATTGACTATGCTAAAGCCTTTGACTGTGTGGATCACAACAAACTGGAAAATTCTTCAAGAGATTGGAATACTCAACCACCTGACCTGCCTCCTAAGAAATCTGTATGCAGATTAAGAAGCTACAATTAGAACCAAACGTAGAACAACAGACTGATTTAAAATTGGGAAATGAGTGCATCAAGGCTGTATATTGTTGCCCTGTCTTATATAACTTATATGCAGAGTACATCATGTGAAATGTTGGGCTGGATGAATGACAAGTTGGAATCAAGATTGCCAGGAGAAATATCAATAACTTCAGATATATAGATAACACCACCTTTGTAGCAGTAAGCAAAGAGGATCTAAAGAGCCTCTTGATGAAAGTGAAAGGAGATTGAGAAAGTTAGCTTAAAACTCATCATTAAAAAAATGAGGATCATGGCATCTGGCCCCATCACTTCATGGCAAGTAGATGAGGAAACAATGGAAACAGTGACAGACTTTATTTTCTTGGGCTCCAAAATCAATGCTGATGGTGACTGCAGCCATGAAATTAAAAGATGCTTTTGGAAGAAAATTTATGACAAACCTAGATAGCATGTTAAAAAGCAGAGATATTACTCTGCCAACATAGTCCATATAGTCAAAGCTATGTTTTTTTCAGTAGTTATGTATGGATATGAGAGTTGGAACATAAAGAAGGCTAAGTGCCAAAGAATTTATTTTTTTGAACTGTGGTATTAGAACTTGAGAGTCCCTTGGACTGCAAGGAGATCCAACCATTCAATCCTAAAGGAAAGCAGTCTTGAATATTCATTGGAAGGACTGATGCTGAAGCTTCAATATTTTGGCACCTGATGTAAAGAACTGACTCATTGGAAAAGACCCTGGTGCTGGGAAAGATTGAAAGCAGGGGGAGAAGTGGACGACAGAGGATGAGATGGTTGCAAGGCATCACTGACTTAATGGACTTAAGTTTGAGGAATCTCCATGATGTTGAAGAACAGGGAAGTCTGTCATGCTCAGTCCATGAGGTGGTAAAAAGTCAGACATGAATGACTAAATGAACAATCACGTGTCATCTGCAAACAGTGACAGTTTTACTTCTTTTCCAATTTGGATTTCTTTTTTTATTTCTTTTCTTCTCTGACTGCCATAAGTAGGACTTACAAAACTTTGTTGAATAATACTGGTGAGAGTGAACATTCTTGATGTTCCTGATCTTGGAAGAAATGCTTTCAGTGTTTCACCATTGAGAATGATATTTGTTGAGTATTTGTTTTATATGGTCTTTATTATGCTGGGGTAGGTTCCTCAGCAGAAGGAAATGGCAACCCACTCCAATGTTCTTGCCTGGAGAATCCCAGGGATGGGGGAGCCTGGTGGGCTGCCATCTATGGGGTCGCACAGAGTCGGGCATGACTGAAGTGACTTAGCAGCAGCAGTAGCAGCAGGTTCCTCTATGCTCAGTTTTTTGAGAGTTTTTGTCATAAATAGGTGTTGAATTTTGTGAAATGCTTTTTCTGCTTCTGTTGAGGGGATCATGTGGTTTTTGTTCTTCAGTTAATGTGTATCATTGCAATTGTTTCCTTCATTTCTCTTTCATTTATTTCTCCTATGATCTTTTTGATTTTTTTTTTTTTTTCTTTCTGTAAACTCTGGGTTTGGGTTGTTCTTTTTTTCTCTAGTTGATTTAGATGTGAGGTTAGGTTGTTTATTTTAGATTTTGTGTATAGTGAAAAAAATCCTTGCACCCCTGGGATAAATCCCACTAGATCATGATCTATGGTCTTTTTAATGTGTTGTTGGATTAGGATCGCTTGTAATTTGTTCAGGATTTTTGCATCTGTGTTCATTATTGATATAGGCCAGAAATATTATTTTTTTGTGATATCTTTGGTTTTGGTTCCAGTGTGATGATGACCTCATAGAATGAGTTTGGGAGTGTTCCTTCTTCTGTAATATTTTGGAAGAGTTTGAGAAGGATTGGTGGTAGCTCTTTGCTAGATGCTTGACAGAATTTACCTGTCAAGCCATCTGGTCCTGGACTTTTGTTTGAAGATGTTGAATCAGAGTTTCAATTTCATTATGTGTTATTGGTTTGTTCATATTTTCTATTTCTTCTTAGTTTAGTCTTGTAGGGCTTCCCTGGTGGCTCAGTGGATTAGGTTATTCTTTATTAAGAAGTTGTCCATTTCTTCCAGGTTGTCTTTTTTATTGGAATGAGGTTGCTTTTACTAGTCTCTTATGATCCTCTGTATTTCTGTAGTGTCAGCCTTAAATTCTTTTTCATTTCTAATTTTATTAACTCCTCTTTTTTGTTTCTTGATGAGTTTGGCAAAAGGCTTATCAAGTTTATTTATCTTTTCAAAGAAATAGCTTTTAGTTTCTCTAATCATTGCAATTGTTTCCTTAATTTATCTTTCACTCATTTCTTCTATGATCTTTGTGATTTTTTTCCTTTCTGCAAACTTTGGGTTTTTGTTGTTCTTTTTACCTCTAGCTGCTTTAGATGTGAGGTTAGGTTGTTTATTTTAGATTTTCCTTGTTTCTTGAGTAGGACTGTATTGCTAGAAACGTCCCTCTTAGTACTGCTTTTCCTACATTCCCTAAGTTTTCTGTGTATTTTTTTATTTTCCCTTTGATTTCTTCAGTGACTTTTTGGTTATTAAGTGACATATTGTTTAATTTCCACATGTTTGTGTTTTTTGCAGTTTTTGTTGTATTTGATTCTAATCTCTAACATTGTTGTCAGAAAAGGTGATTGATATTATTTCAATTTTCTTTAATTTATTAAACCTTGATTTGTGACCCAAGATGTGATTTATCCTTGAGAATGTTCAGTGTGCACTTGAGAAGAAAGTATATTCTGCTCCTTTGGGATGCAATATCCTATAAATATTAATAAGTCTTTCTGGTCAAAATTGTCATTTAAAGCTTGCTTCCTTCTTAATTTTCTTTCTGGATGATCTGTCCATTTGCATAGTGGGATGTTAATGTCTTCCATTTTTATTGTGTTACTGTTGATTTACCCTTTTATGGCTGTTAGGATTTGCTTTATGTATTGATGTGTTTCTATGGTGGTTCTATTTACAATTGTTATATCTTCTTCTTGGATTATTCCCTTGATCATTAGATAGTATCCTTCTTTGCCTCTTATAAGAGTCTTTATTTTAAAGTCTATTTTGTCTGATATGAGGATTACTACTCCAGATTTCCTTTAATTTCCATTTGCATGTAATGTCTTTTCTCACCACCCTCTTTTTCAGTCTGTGTCTCTAGGTCTGAAGTGGATCTCTTGTAGACAAGATATACATGGGTTTTGATTTCATATCCATTCAGCCAGTTTGTTTCTTCTGATTGGAACATTCAATCCATCTTCATTTAAGGTAGTTCCTGTTACCATTTTCTTTGTTGTATTTTTAGATGTGTTTTGTAGGTCTTTTTCTTTTCTCATGTTTTCTGCCTAGAGAAGTCCTCTAGCATTTGTTGTAAAACTAGTTTGATTGTATTGAATTCTCTGAGCTTTTGCTTGTCTGTACAGAATTTATTTATTTTTTTGCCATTTTAAAAAGATGAATTTATATTCTTCTTTTACACATATATAAGCATAAATTTGAAATGGATCACATTTCTTTTTTTATCAGTCCCATTTTTATTTTCTTTCTTTCTTTATTATTATTATTGTTTTTACTTTACAATATTGTATTGGTTTTGCCATACATCAACATGCATCTGCCACTGGTGTACACACGTTCCCACATCTTGAACCCCCCTCCCACCTCCCTCTCCATACCATCCCTCTGGGTCATCCCAGTGCACCAGCCCCAAGCTTCCTGTATCCTGCATCAAACCTGGAGTGTACAGCATTTAAATTCTCCATTGAATCTGAATTTGATACTTGCTGGGTAGACTAATCTTGTTTATAGGTTTTTCCCTTTCATCACTTTATTTTTTTTTTTTTCTACTTTCATCACTTTAAATATATCCTAACACTTCCTGCTACCTTCAGGTTTTCTGCTGAAAAATCCATTTATAACCTTATGAGACCTCCCATGTTTGTTAGTTTTTGCTTTTTCTTTGCTGCTATTAATATTTTTATTTGCATTTAATTTTTCTTAGATTGATTAATATATGTCTCTGTACACAAGCTGGAATCAAGATTGCTGGGAGAAATATCAATAACCTCAGATATGCAGATGACACCACCCTTATGGCAGAAAGTGAAGAGGAACTCAAAAGCCTCTTGATGAAAGTGAAAGAAGAGAGTGAAAAAGTTGGCTTAAAGTTCAACATTCAGAAAATGAGGATCATGGCATTCAGTCCCATCACTTCATGGGAAATAGATGGGGAAACAGTTGAAACAGTGTCAGATTTTATTTTGGGGGGCTCCAAAATCACTGCACATAGTGACTGCAACCATGAAATTAAAAGACACTTACTCCTTGGAAGGAAAGTTATGTCCACCCTAGATAGCATATTCAAAAGCAGAGACATTACTTTGCCAACAAAAGTCTGTCTAGTCAAGGCTATGGTTTTTCCAGTGGTCATGTATGGATGTGAGAGTTGGACTGTGAAGAAGGCTGAGCACTGAAGAATTGATGCTTTTGAAGTGTGGTGTTGGAGAAGACTCTTGAGAGTCCCTTGGACTGCAAGGAGATCCAACCAGTCCATTCAGGAGATCAGCCCTGGGATTTCTTTGGAGGGAATGATGCTAAAGCTGAAACTCCAGTCCTTTGGCCACCACATGCGAAGAGTTGACTCATTGGAAAAGACTCTGATGCTGGGAGGGATTGGGGGCAGGAGGAGAAGGGGACGACAGAGGATGAGATGGCTGGATGGCATCACTGACTGACTCGATGGGCGTGAGTCTGAGTGAACTCCGGGAGTTGGTGATGGACAGGGAGGCCTGGCGTGCTGCGATTCATGGGGTCGCAAAGATTTGGACACGACTGGGCGACTGAACTGAACTGAACTGTGCATTTCTTCTTGGGTTTATCCTGTATGGGATTCTTTGTGCTCCCTGGACATGAGTGGCTGCATCATTTCCCATAGTAGGGAAGTTTGCAGCAGAATCTCTTGAAATATTTTCTCAGATTATTCCCATTTTCTTTCTTTAGTACTCCTATAGTACAAATGCTGCTGCATTTAATGTTGTCAAAGAGGTGCTTGAGCCTGTCCTCATTTCTTTTTATTCTTGTTTTCTTTATTCTGTTCTGTGGCAATTACTTTCACCATTCTATCTTTCAACTGACTTATTCTTCTTCCTCTGTTATTCTGCTATTGATTCCTTGCAATGTATTTCTCATTTCACTTATTATGCTTGCCCTCACTATTTGTTTTTTCTTTAGTACTTCTAGGTCCTTGTTAAACTTCTTTTCTTGATCTGTGTGCATTCATTCTAGTTCTGAAATATTGGATCATCTTTACTATCATTTCTCTGAATTTTTTTTTTTCAGAAAGATTGTCTGTTTACTCCTCATTTATATGGTCTTTAGGTTTTTACCTTGTTCTTTAATCTATAACATATTTCTCTATCATCTCATTTTCACTGATAGTGGAAACTGTGTTTCTGTCTTGCTGGTTGCTTGGCCTGAGCCATACAGCACTGGATCTTGCAGGCAGTTGGGTGGAGTTAGGTCTTGGTGCCAAGATAACGACCAGTGGGGAAAGCATACATTGATTAATATTACCTGGGGCCTGAAGTCCTTTGATTGCCCTGAAGCTTGGACCTGGCACTCCCACTACAGTGGCCTAGGCTCAACCCCCAGCCTGGGACCCAAGACCCATGAAGATATGCACAGTGGAAAAACAAAACAAAAAGCAAAAAATAAACAAAGCCCATGACAAAAAATTAAAAACAAGCACACAAATGTAAAATAATAATATAAAAGGAAACAGATGAATAAAACCCAGGAGAAATAACAGATAAGCAAATAAAAAAGAAACCAACAAGGAAAAAACAAAGAAAGCAAAAACAGAAGATACCCAAACAAACAGAAGACCCCAAAAACCAAAACCAATAAAAAACAAAGTACCTAAACATGAAACAAAAAATTAAACTTAAAAAAAAAAAAATACTGAAAGAAACCCTAAGAGAACAAAGGACAAACACTGAAAAATAATTAAAAAATAATAATAAATAAAAGAAGGAATAAACAAAACAAAATAAGTAGAAAGCAAAAATAATAAACTAACAATAACAACAAAAAAAGAATAGAATAGTAACAACTAATAAAAATAAAATAAAATTATAGAAATAAAAAATATATTTGAAAAGTGAAACAAAAAAAGCAAACAGCAGCAGCAAAAAATAAATAGAATAAATTAAAGATAAAAGTAAAAATAAAACAAAAATAATAATTCCCTGGTGCCTCTGCTATTAGTGTCCTTTCTCCATTATTGAGCTACAGCCATCTGCTGCCTCTTTAGGGGCATCTACATAGGTCTACATAAGACTAGACATCTCTTCAAGAAAATTAGAGATGGCAAGGGAACATCTCATGCAAAGATATGCTTAATAAAAGGCAGAAATTGTATGCACCTAACAGAAGCAGAAGATATTAAGAAGAAGTGGCAAGAATACATAGAAGAACTGTACAAAAAAGATCTTCATGACCCAGATAATCATGATGGTGTGATGACTTACCTAGAGCCAGACATACTGGAATGTGAAGTCAAGTGGGCCTTAGGAAGCATCACCACCAACAAAGCTAGTGGAGGTGATGGAATTCCAGTTGAGCTATTTCAAATCCTAAAAGATGATGCTGTGAAAGTGCTGCACTCAATATGCCAGTAAATTTGGAAAACTCAGCAATAGCCACAGGCCTGGAAACGGTTGGTTTTCATTCCAATCCCAAAGAAAGGCAATGACAAGGAATGCTCAAACTATCACACAATTGCACTCATCTCACACACTAGTTAAGTAATGCTCAAAATTCTCCAACCCAGGCTTCAACAATATGTGGACCGTGAACTTCCAGATGTTCAAGCTGGATTTAGAAAAGGCAGAGGAGCCAGAGATCAAATTGCCAACATCTGCTGGATCATCAAAAAAGCAAGAGAGTTCCAGAAAAACATCTATTTCTGCTTTATTGACTATGCCAAAGACTTTGTCTGTATGGATCACAATAAACTGTGGAAAAATCTGAAAGCGATGGGAATGCCAGACTGCTGACCTGCCCACTGAGAAATCTGTATGCAGGTCAGGAAGCAACAGTTAAAACTGGACATAGAACAGACTGGTTACAAATAGGAAAAGGAGTACATCAAGGCTGTATATTGTCACCCTACTTACTTAACTTATATTTTGAGTACATTATGAGAAACACTGGGCTGGAAGAAGCACAAGCTGGAATCAAGATTGCTGGGAGAAATACCAATAACCTCAGATATGCAGATGCCACTACCTTTATGGCATAAAGTGAAGAACTAAAGAGGCTCTTGATGAAAGTAAAAGAGGAGAGTGAAAAGTTGGCTTAAAGCTCAACATTCAGAAAAGTAAGAGCATGGCACCTGGTCCCATCACTTAATGGCAAATAGATGGGGAAACAGTGGAAACAGTAGCAGACTTTATTTTGGGGGGCTTCCAAATCACTGCAGATGGTGACTGCAGCCATGAAATTAAGACACTTAGTTCTTGGCAGGAAAGTTATGACCAACCTAGACAGCATATTAAAAGCAGAGACATTACTTTGTCAACTAAGGTCCATCTAGTAAAGGCTATTGTTTTTCCAGTAGTCATGTATGGATGTAGGAGTTGGATTATAAAGAAAGCCGAGCACTAAATAATTGATGCTTTTGAATTGTGTTGGAGAAGACTCTTGAGAGTCCCTTGGACTGGAAGGAGATCCAACCAGTCCATCCTAAAGGAGATGAGTCCTGAGTGTTCATTGGAAGGACAGATGTTGAAGCTGAAACTTCAATACTTTGGCCACCCGATGTGAAGAACTGACTCATTTGAAAAGACCCTGATGCTGGAAAGATTGAAGGCAGGAGGAGAAGGGGATGACAGAGGATGAGACGGTTGGATGGCATCACTGACTCAGTGGACATGAGTTGGATAAACTCTGGGAGTTAGTGATGGACAGAGAGGCCTGGTGGCTGCAATCCATGGGATTGCAAAGATTCAGACACAACTGAGCAACTGAACTGATCTGAACTGAACATAGGTCTTTTGATCTTCCATGTCAGCCCCACCTCTGCATGTGTTTCTTTTACCAACATGTGCTTTTGATGTTGACGCAGAGCTCACATGCTCATGTATACCAACTGGAGTGCAAGCTTCCATGGGTGTGTCCACAAGGGTGGGCACAATTGGAAGTGGCTTTGGAGGTGGGTTGCAGTCAGCTAGCTGGGACCTGTGCGAGCAGTGGAGGCATTAGGGTACAGTGTTTGGGTCTACAAGGACCCAAGGAGACTTTTGGAGTGTTCAGGGCTCAGACCTGGGGCTGAAAGGTATAATGGATCATTTAAGCATGACATAGATTCTGGAAGAAGCTGGAATCACAATATATTAAAAGTAGTTGCAATTGATTTCATTTAAAAAGTGAAGAAACACAAAATGTATATAAAAAAAGACAAAACCTTGGAAGAATCTGATTTTTAATTTACACAATGTCAGCGGCTGAAATAGACATTTACAAAACAGTAGTTTTGCAGTGATATTTTAGTTCTGCTTATTAATCTAGCAAAATTACTTGATAAGTTAAAAACAGTCTTATCCAATCAACCTTATTTAAATAACCATTTAGCCAAAAATATTGAAATCATCCATTTAAGTCAGATATTTAGCTTCCACCTAGCATTAGAATGTATAAAACTTTCTTCACATACTTAACACTTATTCTGTTGAGTCATAATTAGAGCATGTCACTTCATGGTGGCCTGTAAACAGCAAACATTTATGTCTATGGGCTTGTACAATATGACACAGTGAAGAAAATCTTTGAAATTCATCAGGTGGATTTTCATTAAAAAAATTTTAATTTAAAACAGTGTGACACAGTACAAACAACTTAACCTTTTCTATAATAAGCCTTAGATTATTTGACTATAAAATGGAGATTATAATCCTCATAGCTTTCTTTTTTGTGGATCAAATAATTAAGATATGGGAAACATGTATCACAATGCTGATATACATAGGATGTACTTAAGTATAAGTTTTCTTTACACTTGCCTGTCTAGTCTAATAATTGATACTCATTTTTATCCTACAGGAAATCAATCCTGAATATTCATTGATAGGACTGATGCTGAAGCTATAGCTCCTATACTTTGGTCACCTGATGTGAAGAGCCAACTCATTAGAAAAGACCCTGATGCTGGGTAAGATTGAAGGCAAGAGGAGAAGGGAATGATAAAGGATGAGGTGGTTGGATGGCATCACTGACTCAATGGGCATGAGTTTGAACAAGCTCTGAAAGATGGTGAAGGACAAGGAAGCCCAGGGTGCTGCAGTCCATGGGGTCGCAAAGAGTCAGACACAACTGAGTGACTGAACAACAACATACCTTAGGGAGGAAAACATAATTCAGAAGACAGGAAATTGAGTTAACTAGTAAATGTGGGCTGGAGAAGTTTATCTCAATTTTTAAGGTAATTTAATTTTTTCTGCTAATAGAAAAAATTAGCTGCCTAATACCCAGCCTCCTGAGAAATTTGTATGCAGGTCAGGAAGCAACAGTTAGAACTGGACATGGAACCACAGACTGGTTCTAAATAGGAAAAGGAGTTCGTCAAGGCTGTATATTGTCACCCTGTTTATTTAACTTCTATGCAGAGTACATCATGAGAAACACTGGACTGGAAGAAACACAAACTGGAATCAAGATTGCCGGGAGAAATATCAATAACCTCAGATATGCAGATGACACCACCCTTATGGCAGAAAGTGAAGAGGAACTCAAAAGCCTCTTGATGAAAGTGAAAGTGGAGAGTGAAAAAGTTGGCTTAAAGCTCAACATTCAGAAAACGAAGATCATGGCATCCGGTCACAACACTTCATGGGAAATAGATAGGGAAACAGTGGAAACAGTGTCAGACTTTATTTTTCTGGGCTCCAAAATCACTGCAGATGGTGACTGCAGCCATGAAATTAAAAGACGCTTACTCCTTGGAAGGAAAGTTATGACCAACCTAGACAGCATATTCAAAAGTAGAGACATTACTTTGCCAACAAAGGTTCGTCTAGTCAAGGCTATGGTTTTTCCTGTATGGATGTGAGAGTTGGACTGTGAAGAAGGCTGAGCACTGAAGAATTGATGCTTTTGAATGGTGGTGTTGGAGAAGACTCTTGAGAATCCCTTGAACTGCAAGGGTATCCAACCAGTCCATTCTGAAGGAGATCAGCCCTGGGATTTCTTTGGAAGAAATGATGCTAAAGCTGAAACTCCAGTCCTTTGGCCACCTCATGTGAAGAGTTGACTCATTGGAAAGGACTCTGATGCTGGGAGGGATTGGGGGCAGGAGGAGAAGGGGACGCAGAGGATGAGATGGCTGGATGGCATCACTGACTCGATGGACGTAAGTCTGAGTGAACTCCGGGAGCTGGTGATGGACAGGGAGGCCTGGCGTGCTGTGATTCATGGGGTCGTAAAGAGTCAGACACGACTGAGCAACTGATCTGATCTGATCTGATCTGAATACCCAGCTAACTTTGTGCTGAATAAATACTTAGATTGTTTCTCCAGACAATTCTGAAATCAATGGACACTTTTTCAACTTTCTTTGTGAATAAGAAATCTTGTCCCTGAATAATGCATGTTGTCATTGTAAGCATTAGAAGGAGAGCCCTCCTCGTAACATGATATCTGTGCCACTTACAGCATGTCTGCTATCATCCAGGACATTCTGTATCCTCCGTGTTCCCTTACCTGTATTGTCTGGATCACACAATACTAGTGACAGCTTACAGTTAATGGTGTCGGATTCGTGATCTCCAAAGGAGACAATTTCGCTTCAGGACCAAAGATGCAGCCTCAGTCGCTCGGAGCTTTGTGCAGCAAAAGTTTTGTTACAGTGAAAAAGTGAGAGAAAGTGTCTGACATGCGCATCACAAGGGGGCAGAGAGTGCCCTGCTCACTAGTCTTATCAAGGCCTTATATACTTTTTCCATTGGTTACTAACAATAGAAATGTACCAGACCCACTCTCACAACATATATTTTAAGATAACAGAATTAGTCAGAAGGTCCTTAAGAAGGAGAAACATGTCCTTCAGCAGGACATATTGTTGTTATATAATCATTAGTACAGAGTTTAAGGAAAAACATTCATTTGAGCAAGATGCCTTGTTTTTGTGTGTGTGTGTGTAATCATTAGCTCTGGGCTTAAAGAAAGTTAGTCTTAGAAGAAATAGATTGTTTCCATAACAACTCAGAGCTTAAAAAAAAAAAAAAAAAGTCTTAAGTGACAAAGACAAAGGAATGTAGGAAAAACAAACAAACTCTGAATAAAACCATGCTTGATCCTGTACTGAAATTAATGAAGTTTGCTTTCCTACTAGGTTTCTATCAGTGCCCCAGGGGGAATCAGAGTCAAATTTCTAAGTTTGGTTGCTTACTGGGTAGCCTTGGTTGTTCATGAAGTTGCTCATACACACCCATGTACACACTGACTCACTCAGCTAACAGCAACAGAAAATGTGAGTTAAAAGTCATCCTTCTAGAACAGTTTCATTGCAAATGGAAATTTCTTCTTGTCGCTCTTCAAATCCTTCCCTTTAAATTATATTTAAACACAAAACTTGTTTAATTTCTCTTGAGCTTCCATGCCTGATCATAGGCGAGACTAACCACTCTCAGTATGTCTTCTCTCACTTATCCAGATGTTTTTGGTTTTTTTTTTTTTTTAAGAATAATTTTGAACTGTAGATTAATTTAAAATCTTCTTACAGTGAGGATAATATACAATATAGGGTTGTGGTAATGAGTGCAGGCTCTGGGATGGATAAGATGGGATAATGATTCAATCATTTATAGCTATATGACTAGACTATTAATCCTCCATTTTCATATCTAGAGAATGGAAACATCTTAGTACCCACCTGTCATATAGATTAACTGTTATAGAGATTTCAGAGAAGGCAATGGCACCCCACTCCAGTACTCTTGCCTGGAGAATCCCATGGATGGAGGAGCCTAGTGGGCTGCAGTCCATGGGGTTGCCAAGAGTCGGACACGACTGAGCAACTCCACTTTCACTTTTCACTTTCATGCATTGGAGAAGGAAGTGGCAACCCACTCCAGTATTCTTGCGTGGAGAATCCCAGGGACGGGGGAGCCTTATGGGCTGCTGTCTATGGGGTGGCACAAAGTCAGACACGACTGAAGAGACTTAGCAGCAGCAGCAGGCTTGAATACATGGACCTTTGTCATCAAAGTGATGTCTTTGTTTTTTAACACAATGTCTAATTTGTCATAGTTTTCCTGCCAAGAAGCAGTCATCTTCTAATTTCATGAATGCAGTCAACATCCACAGTGATTTTAGAGCCTAAGAAGAGGAAATCTGTCAGTGCTTCCAACTTTTCCCCTTTATTGGCCATGAAGTGATGGGACTGGATTCCATGATCTTAGTTTTTTTAATATTTAATTTTAAGCTGGCTTTTTCACTCTTTTCCTTCACCCTCAACAAGAGGTTCAATTAGTTCCTCTTGATTTTCTGCCATTAGAGTGATATCCTCTGCTTATGTGAGGTTGTTGATAGTTCTGCAGGAAATCTTGATTCTGCCTGTAGCTCATGCAGCCCAGCATTTCTCATGATGTGCTCTGCATATAAATTAAATAAACAGGGTGACAATAAACAGCTTTGTCATACTCCATTCTCAACCCTGAACCAGTCAGTTGTTCCATACAAGGAACAATTTGCTTCTTGACCTACATACACGTTTCTCAGGAGACAGGTAAGTTGGTCCGGTAGTCCCATCTCTCAAAGAATTTTCCACAGTTTGTTGTGATACACACAATCAAGGACTTTAGTGTAGTCAATGAATCAGAAGTAGATGTTTTTCTGGAATTCTCATGCTTTTTCTGTCATCCAACGGATGTTGGCAATTTGATCTCTGGTTCCTCTGATTTTTCTAAATCCAGCTTGAACAACTGGAATTTCTTGGTTCACACATGATTGAATTCTAGCTTGGAGAATTTGGGGCATTACTTTGTTAGTTTGTGAGATGAGTGTAATTGTGTAGTAGTCTGTTCATTCTTTGGCATTGCCTTTCTTTGGGATTGGAATGAAAACTGACCTTTTCTGGCCCTATGGCCACTGCTGAGTTTTCCTAATTTGCTGGCATAGTGAGTGCAGCACTTTTACCATAAAATTCTATTTTAGTATACTATTCAACTTATTTGCAGCATAGTAGTTTAATGCAAAAGACATATGGAATATATTCACCAATAATTGCCTAATTGTCTAGAAAATTTAGGCTTAAAGCACTCACTTAGGGGAGAATTCTAAAAAGAGTCACCTCAACCCCCAAGTTCCTAGTATTTTGTTGTCATTGTTGAGTCCTCTCCAACTCTTTGGAAGCCCATGGACTTCAGTACAAAAGTTTCCTCTGTTCTGTACTATCTCCTTAAATTTGCTCAAATTCATGTCCATTTAGTTAGTGATACTATCTAGCCATGTCATCCTCTATCACCGCCTTCTAGTTTTGCCTTCAATCTGTCAACATCAGGGTCTTTTCCAATGAGTTGGCTCTTCACATCAAAGTATTTGAGTTTCAGCTTCAATGCTTCCAATGAATATTCAGAGTTGATTTCCCTTAGGATTGACTGGTTTGAACTTGCAATCCAAGGGACTCACTCTCAAGATTCCTCTCCAGCACCACAATTCAATTGTGTCAATTCTTTTAAATTCAGACTTTTTTACTGTCCAACTCTCACATCTGGACATGACTACTGGAAAAACCATAGTTTTGACTATACAGGTTTTTGTCGATAAAGTGATGTCTCTGCTTTTTAAAACAGTCCAGGTTTGTCATAGCTTTTCTTCCAAGGAGCAAGCATCTTTTAATTTCACTGTCTTCAGTGATTTGGGAGCTCAGGAAAATAAAATCTTCCACTGCTTCCACCTTCTATTTGTCATGAATCGATGGGACATTTAGTGATCTTAGTTGTTTTTTTTTTTTTCTTTAATGTTTTGCTTTAAGCCAGCTTTTTCACTCTTCTCTTTCACTGTCATCAAGAGGATCTTTTGTTCCTCTTCATTCTCTGTCATTAGAGTGGTATCATCTACACATCTGAGGATATTGATATTTCTCCTGACAATTCTGATTCCATCTTGTGATTCATCTAGCCCATTTCACATGATGTGTGTGTGTGTGTGTGTGTGTGTGTGCTCTCAGTCATATCTGACTCTTTTGCAATCATGGACTGTAGCCTGCCAGGATCCTCTGTTGGAATTTTTCAGCAAGAATCTTGGATCTGGTTGTCATTTCCTACTTCAGAGTATAATCTCAACCCAGGGATTAAACCTACATCCCCTGTGTCTCCTGCATTATCAAGTGAATTCTTTACCACTGTGCCACCTGGGAAACCCACTCTGCATAGAAGTTAAATAAGCAGGGTGACAATATATAGCCTTGCCATACTCCTTTCCCAATTTTGAACCAGTCAGTTGTTCCATGTCCAGGTCTAACTGTTGATTATTAACCTGGGTACAGGTTTCTCAGGTGATAGTCAAGGGGGTCTGGTACTCCCACCTCTTTACAATTTTTCCACAGTTTGTTGTGATCCATACAATCAAAGGCTTTAGCATAGTCAATGAAGCAGAAGTAGATGTTTTTCTGGAATTCCTTTGCTTTCTCCATGATCCAGCAAATTTTGGCAATTTGATCTCTCGTTCCTCTGCCTTTTTGTAAACTCAGCTTTTACATCTGGACATTCTCAGTTCAAATACTGTTGAAGTCTAGCTTGAAGGATTTTGAGCATAGCCTTGCTAGCATGCAGAATGAACGCCATCATATAGTAGTTGGAACTTTCTTTGGCATTATCCTTCTTTGGGATTAGAATGAAAACTGACTTTTTCCAATCCTGTAGCTACTGCTGAGTTTTCCAAATTTCCTGATATATTTAATGCAACATTTTAACAGAATCATCTTTTAGGATTTGAGATAGGTCAACTCAAATTCTGTCATCTCCACTAGTTTTGTTCGTATTAGTCCCTGCTAAGGCCCACTTGACTTCACACTCCAGGATGTCTGTCTCTAGGTGAGTGACCACACCATCATCATTATCTGTCATTAAGACCTTCATTTTATACTTATTCTGTGTATTCTTTCCATGTCTTCTTAATCTCTTCTGCTTCTCTAGGTCCTTCCCATAGTATTTACTTCTGAGCTAAGCAATGACTTGTTCTCAACAGCTCCAGATAATCAGAGGATGTCACTCTTTAAGAGGCCCAGAAAAAAGGTAAAAATGATGACATGCTTTCTATCTATGGCCTAGTGAGAGCCTGAGGCCCACTGTTGAAAGGTCTAGCACCCAGACTAGAAGAAGAAGCTTCATTTGTGTGAAGCTTCACTTGTGTGAAACTCAGTAACTCAAGATGAAGGCTGATTTTGCCTGATCTCTGGTGTGTCAAGACTCCCTACATCCAAAGGAGACCAAATGTGTATGTGTTTTTAAAATATTTTAAAAGAATAATAATGATATTAATTATATTATCAAGATAGTTTTAATATAGCTACTACTCAATAAAATTTTAGTGTCAGAATAATGTTATCTTAATTGTTTTTGTACTTTATTTAATCTGGATGTAGCCAGACCATATTTTGCTCTTTAATATTAATATTCATTTTTATGATTTGGATTAAAATTTAAAAACTTCATCAGATTTTAAGAATAATGAACATAGTGTAAGCCCAAAACTGGGCAACAATTTCAAAATAGGCTAGACTAGCAAGATGCCAGGTCATTTTTCTGTTGCCGTAATTTCTGGGCCAAACAGTGAAGGTAATATCACAGACCATATTTTTGCTTGTTTATTTTATTTTCATTTACTTTTTATAAGTTTATTTATTTTTAATTGAAAGATAATTTATTTACACTATTGTGTTGGTTTCTGACATACATCATCATGAATCAGCCATAGGTATACATATGGCCCTTCCCTCTTGAACCTCCTTCCACCTCCCACCCCTCTAGGTTACCACAGAGCCCTGGTTTGAGTTCCCTGCATCATACAACAAATTGCCACTGGCTACCTATTTTACATATGGTAATGTATATGTTTCCACACTATTCTCCCCATTTGGCTCACTCCCTTCTCACCCCTAGTCCACAAGTCTGTTCTCTATGTCTGCATCTCCACTGTGGCCCTGCAAATAAGTTCATCAGTATCATCTTTCTAGATTCCATATATACGCATTCAGATCAGATCAGTCGCTCAGTCGTATCCAACTCTTTGCGACCCCATGAATCGCAGCACGCCAGGCCTCCCTGTCCATCACCAACTCCTGGAGTTCACTCAGACTCACGTCCATCAAGTCAGTGATGCTATCCAGCCATCTCATTCTCTGTCGTCCCCTTCTCCTCCTGCCCCCAATCCCTCCCAGCATCAGAGTCTTTTCCAATGAGTCAACTCTTCTCATGAGGTGGCCAAAGTACTGGAGTTTCAGCTTTAGCATCATTCCTTCCAAAGAAATCCCAGGGCTGATCTTCAGAATGGACTGGTTGGATCTCCTTGCAGTCCAAGGGACTCTCAAGAGTCTTCTCCAACACCACACTTCAAAAGCATCAATTCTTAGGTGCTCAGCCTTCTTCACAGTCCAACTCTCACATCCATACATGACCACAGGAAAAACCATAGCCTTGACTAGACGAAACTTAGTTGGCAAAGTAATCTCTCTATACGATATTTGTTTTTCTTTTTCTAACTTACTTCCCTCTGTATGATAGACTCTGGTTCATTCACCTCATTAGAACTGACTCAAATGCATTCTTTTTTATGGCTGTGTAGTATTCCACTGCATATATGTACCATAGCTTCTTTATTCATTCATCTGTCAATGGACATTTAAGTTGCTTCCATCTCCTAGCTATTGTAAAGAGTGCTGCAATGAAGACTGCAGTATATTTGTCATTTTCAACTATTGTTTTATCAGAGTATATGCCCAGTAGTGGGATTGTTGGGTTATATGGTAGTTTTCTTCCTAGTTTGTTGAGGAATCTCCATGCTGTCTACCATGTTAGCTGTATCAATTTACATTCCCACTGACAAAGCAAGTGGGTTCTCTTATGTCTACACTTTCTCCAGCATTTATTGTTTGTAGATTTTTTTGATGCTGGCAATTCTGCCTGGTGTGAGGTGATATCTCATTGTAGTTTGATTTGCATTTCTCTAATAATGAGTGACCTTGAACATCTTTTTCATGTGTTTTTCAGCCATCTTGATGTCTTCTTTGGAGCAATATCTGTTAAGGTTTTCTACCCACTTTTTGACTGGATTATTTGCTTATCTGATATTGAGTTGCATGAGTTGCTTGTATATTTGTAATTTAATCTTTTGTCAATTGTTTCATTTCCTATTACTTTCACCCATTCTTGGGGAGAATTGCCTGTTTATAGTTTTCATCGCTGTGCAAAAGCTTTTAAGTTTAATTAGGTACCACTTATTTATTTTTGCTTCTATTTCCATCACTGTAAAAGGTTTGTCATAGAGGATCTTGCTGTGATTTATGTCTTAGAGGGTTCTTCCTATGTATTCCTCTAAAAGTTTTATAGTCTCTGATCTTACATTTTGGTCTATAATCCATTTTGAGTTTATGATTGTGTATGGTGTTAGGACGTGTTCTAATTTCATTCTTTTACATGTAGCTGTCTAATTTTCCCAGTATCACTTTTTGAAGAGGCTGTCTTTTCTCCACTGTATATTCTTAACTTTTTTGTCAAAAATAAGTGCACATAGATGTGTGAGTTTATCTCTGGGCTTTCTATCTTGTTCCATTGGTGTATATTTCTGTTTTGTGCCAGTACTATATTCTCTTTTGGTGACTGTAGCTTTGTAGTATATTCTAAAATCAGGAAAGCTGATTGCTCCAGCTCTATTCTTCTTTCTGAAGATTGTTTTGGCTATTCAGGGTCCTTTGGGTTGCCATAAAATTGTGAAATGCTTTCTTCTAGTTCTCTGAAAATTACCATTGGTAATTTGTTAGGGATTACACTGAATCTGTAGATTGCATTTGGTAGTACAGACATTTTCACAATATTGATTCTACCAACCCAGAAACATGGAATATCTATCCATCTGTTTATGTCATCTTTGATTTTTTTCATTAGTGTCTTACAGTTTTCTATATATAGCTCTTTTGTGTCCTTAGGTAGATTTATTCCTAGATATTTTATTCTTTTTGTTGCAATGGTAAATGGGATTGATTTCTTAATTTCTGTTATTGATTTTTCATTGCTAGTGTACAGGAAAGCAAGTGGTTTCTGTGTATTGATTGTCGATCCTGTACTTTACTAACTTTACTGATAAGCTCTAGTAATTTTCTGATAGAAAATTCTGATACTGCATATATTGGAGTATCTTTAGGGTTTTCTATGTATAGTATCATGTCATTTGCAAATAGTGAGAGTTTTACTACTTCTTTACCAATTCCTTTTCTTTTTCTTTTTTTTTCCTTCTCTGAGTGCTATAGCTAAGACTTTAAAAATTATGTTGAATAATGGTGACAAGAGTGGACACCCTTTTCTTGTTCCTGATATTCAGGGAAATGCTTACAGTTTTTCATCATTGAGAATAATGTTTGCTATTGGAAGTGGTCAAACAAGAGATGGCAAGAGTGAATGTCGATATTCTAGGAATCAGCAAATTAAAATGGACTGGAATGTGTGAATTTAATTCAGATGACCATTATATCTACTACTGAGGGCAGGAATCCCTCAGAAGAAATGGAGTAGCCATCATGGTCCACAAAAGAGTCCAAAATGCAGTACTTGGATGCAATCTCAAAAATGACAGAATGATCTCTGTTCATTTCCAAGGCAAACCATTCAATATCACAGTAATCTAAGTCCATGCCCCAACCAATAATGCTGAAGAAGCTGAAGTTGAACGGTTCTATGAAGACCTAGCAGACCTTTTAGAACTAACACCCAAAAAAGATGTCCTTTTCATTACAGGGGACTGGAATGCAAAAGTAGGAAGTCAAGAAACACCTGGAGTAACAGGCAAATTTGGCCTTGGAATACGGAATGAAGCAGGGCAAAGACTAACAGAGTTTTGTCAAGAAAATGCACTGGTCATAACAAACACCCTCTTCCAACAACACAAGAGAAGACTCTATACATGGACATCACCAGATGGTCAACATCGAAATCAGATTGATTATATTCTTTGCAGCCAAAGATGGAGAAGCTCTATACAGTCAGCAAAAACAAGACCAGGAGCTGACTGTGGCTCAGACCATGAACTCCTTATTGCCAAATTCAGACTGAAATTGAAGAAAGTAGGGAAAACTACTAGACCATTCAGGTATGACCTAAATCAAATCCCTTATGATTATACAGTGGAAGTGAGAAATAGATTTAAGGGCCTAGATCTGATAGATAGAGTGCCTGATGAACTATGGACTGAGGTTCGTGACATTGTACAGGAGACAGGGATCAATGCCATCCCCATGGGAAAGAAATACAAAAAAGCAAAATTGGCTGTCTGAGGAGGCCTTACAAAAGGCTGTGAAAAGAAGAGAAGCAAAAAGCAAAGGAGAAAAGGAAAGATATAAACATCTGAATGCAGAGTTCCAAAGAATATCAAGAAGAGATAAGAAAGCCTTCTTCAGTGATCAATGCAAAGAAATAGAGGAAAACAACAGAATGGGAAAGACTAGAGATCTCTTCAAGAAAATCAGAGATACCAAAGGAACATTTCATGCAAAGATGGGCTCGATAAAGGACAGAAATGGTATGGACCTAACAGAAGCAGAAGATATTAAGAAGAGATGGCAAGAATACACAGAAGAACTGTACAAAAAAAGATCTTCACGACCCAGATAATCACGATGGTGTGATCACTCACCTAGAGCCAGACATCCTGGAATGTGAAGTCAAGTGGGCCTTAGAAAGCATCACTACGAACAAAGCTAGTGGAGGTGACAGCACTCCAGTTGAGCTATTCCAAGTCCTGAAAGATGATGTTGTAAAATTGCTGCACTCAATATGCCAGCAAATTTGGAAAACTCAGCAGTGGCCACAGGACTGGAAAAGGTCAGTTTTCATTCCAATCCCAAAGAAAGGCAATGCCAAAGAATGCTCAAAGTACTGCACAATTGCACTCATCTTACATGCTAGTAAAGTAATGCTCAAAATTCTCCAAGCCAGGCTTCAGCAATATGCGAACCATGAACTTCCAGATGTTCAAGCTGGTTTTAGAAAAGGAAGAGGAACCAGAGATCAAATTGTCAACATCTGCTGGATCATGGAAAAAGCAAGAGAGTTCCAGAAAAAACATCTATTTCTGCTTTATTGACTATGTCAAAGCCTTTGACTGTGTGGATCACAATAAACTGTGGAAAATTCTGAAAGACATGGGAATACCAGACCACCTGACCTGTATGCAGGTCAGGAAGCAACAGTTAGAACTGGACATGGAACCACAGACTGGTTCCAAATAGGAAAAGGAGTTTGTCAAGGCTGTATATTGTCACCCCGTTTATATGTTATATGCAGAGTACATCATGAGAAACGCTGGACTGGAAGAAACACAAGCTGGAATCAAGATTGCTGGGAGAAATATCAATAACCTCAGATATGCAGATGACACCACCCTTATGGCAGAAAGTGAAGAGGAACTAAAAAGCCTCTTGATGAAAGTGAAAGAAGAGAGTGAAAAAGTTGGCTTAAAGCGCAATATTCAGAAAATGAAGATCATGGCATCCGGTGCCATCACTTCATGGGAAATAGATGGGGAGATAGTGGAATCAGTGTCAGACTTTATTTTTCTGGGCTCCAAAATCACTGCAGTTGGTGACTGCAGCCATGAAATTAAAAGACGCTTACTCCTTGGAAGGAAAGTTATGACCAACCTAGATAGCATATTCAAAAGCAGAGACATTACTTTGCCAACAAAGGTTCGTCTAGTCAAGGCTATGGTTTTTCTTGTGGTCATGTATGGATGTGAATGTTGGGTTGTGAATAAGGCTGAGCGCCGAAGAATTGATGCTTTTGAAGTGTGGTGTTGGAGAAGACTCTTGAGAGTCCCTTGGACTGCAAGGAGATCCAACCAGTCCATTCTGAAGGAGATCAGCCCTGGGATTTCTTTGGAAGGAATGATGCTAAAGCTGAAACTCCAGTCCTTTGGCCACTTCATGCGAAGAGTTGACTCATTGGAAAAGACTCATGCTGGGAGGGATAGGGGGCAAGAGGAGAAGGGCACGACAAAGGATGAGATGGCTGGATGGCATGAAATGCCATCCAGCAACTATGGACATTGGACTGAGTCTGGACTGATGGACGTGAGTCTGAGTGAACTCCCGGAGTTGGTGATGGACAGGGAAGCCTGGCGTGCTGCTATTCATGGGGTGGAAAAGAGTCGGACACGACTGAGGGACTGATCTGATCTAATCTGATCTGATGGGTTTATTACGTATGGCCTTTATTATGTTAAAGTAGTTTCCTTCTATGCTCATTTTTTGAAGAGTTTTTATTTTAAATGGATGCTGAATTTTGTAAAAAGCTTTCTTTACAATATTGAGATTATTATATGACTTTCAGTCTTTCAATTTTTTAATATGGTGTATCACATTAATTGATTTGCATATATCAAAAAAGCCTTGCATTCCTGGGATAAAACCAATTTTATCATGGTGTAATGTGTTGTTGAATTCTGTTTGCTAGAATTTTGTTGAGGATTTTTGCATCTATCCTCATCAGTTATCTTGGTCAGTAACTTTCTTTTCTTGTGATGGCTTCATTTGGTTTTGGTATCGGGGTGATGGTGGCCTCATAATTAGAATTTGGGAGTATCTCTTCCACTGCATTTTTTGGGGGAAAGTTTCAGAAGGATAGGCATTTTGTCTTCTCTAAATGTTTTATAGAATTTACCTGCAAAGCCATCTGGCCCTGGGATTTGTTTTTTTGCAAGATTTTTGATTGTGATTTCTGTGCTTGTGATTGGCTTATTCATAGTTTTTATTTCTTCCTGGTTCAGTCTCAAAAGGTTGAACTTTTTTAAGAATCTGTCCATTTCTTCCAGATTTTTTCAATTTATTAGCATACAGTTGCTTGTAATAATCTCTTATGACCATTTTTATTTCTGCATTATTTACTTTAACCTCTCCTTCATTTCCAATTTTGTTGATTTGTTTCCTCTCTCATTTTTTCTTGAAGTGTTTGGCTAATAGTTTGTCAATTTTCTCAAAGAACCAGCTTTTAGTTTTATAAATCTTTACTATTGTTTACTTCATTTTTTATTCATTTATTTCTGCTCTGATTTTTATTATTTTTTTTCTTCAGCTAATTTTGGGGGTTTTGTTTTTCTTTTTACATCTGTTTTATGTGTAAATTTAGGTTTGATGTTTTTCTTGTTTCCTGAGGTAAGATTGTATTGCTATAAATTTTCACCTTAGATATGCTTCTGCTGCATCTCACAGGTTTTGAGTCATTGTGTCTTCATTATCATTTGTTCTAGGAATTTTTTTGATTTCCCATTTGATTTATTCAGTAACCTGTTCATTATTTAGAAATGTGCTGTTTGATCTCCATGTGTTTATGGTTTTTACAGTTTTTTCCCACAACTCTCATAGCATTGTGGTCAAAAAAGATGCTTGATATGATTTCAATTTTCTTAAATTTATTGAGGCTTGATTTGTGATCCAAGATGTTGTCTGTCCTAGAGAATGCCCCATATGCACTTGAGAAGAAAATGTATTCTGAATTTTGATGGAAAATCCTGAAGATATCAATTAGGTTAATTTGGTATAGTGTGTCATGTAAGGCTCTTGTTTCCTTATTATCTTTCTGTTTTAATGATCTGTTCATTGGTGTAAGTGGGTGTTAAAGTTCCACACTATTATTGTGGTACTGTCAATTTACCCTTTTATGTTGTGTTTGCCTTATGTATTGAGGTGTTCCTATGCTGGATGCATAATTATTTATTATCATTATGTCTTCTTGGATTGATCACTTGATCATCATGTAGCTTTCTTCCTTATCTCTTATAATATTCTTTATTTTAAGGTCTATTTTGTCTGATATAAGAATTACTACTCCAGCTTTATTTTGATTTTCATTTGCATGGAATATCTTTTCCCATCCTCTCACTTTAGGTCAGTGTGTGTTTTGAAATCTAAATTTGGTCTCCTACAGACAGGGCATATATGGGTCTTGTTTTTGTATACATTCAGCCAGTCCGTGTTTTTTGGTTAATTCATTTAAAGTAATTGTTAGCATATATGTTCTTATTTGTATTTTCTTATTTGTTTTGTGTTTGTTGTGTAGGTCTTTTCTTCTCTTGTGTTTCCTGCCTATCAAAGTCCCTTTAATATTTGTCACAAAAGTGGTTTGGTGGTGCTAAATTCTCTTAACTTTTGCTTGTCTGTAAAGCTTTTGATTTTTCCATCAATTTTGAATGAGACCCTTGTGTGGTAGAGTAATCTTGATTATAGATTTTTCCTTTCAATTCTTTAAATATATCCTGTCATTCCGTTTTGGCCTGTAGAGATTCTGCTGAAAGATCAACTGTTACGGGGTTTCCCTTGTGTTACTTGTCGCTTTTCTGGTGCTCCTGTAATAGTTTTTTCTTTGTTTTTAACCTTTGTTAGCTTGATTACTATTGTCTAGGTGTGTTTCTCCTTGGGTTTATCCTTTATAGGACTCTCTGTGCTTCTTGGACTTGATTGACTGTTTCCTCTCCCATGTTAGGGAAGTTTTCAACTATAACCTCTTCAAAAATTTTCTTATTTTCTTCTTCTTCTGAGACCCCTACAATTTTTATATTGGTGTGTTTAATGTTGTCCCAGAAGTCTCTGAGACTATTCTCAATATTTTTCATTCTTTTTTGTTTATTCTGCTCTTCAGCAGTTATTTCCACTATTCTATCTTCCAGCTTAGTTATTTGTTCTTCTGCCTAAGTTATTCTGTAATTGATTCCTGCAGGAGATATAAGAGATAAAGATTCAGTCCCTGGGTTGGGAAGATCGCCTGGAGAAGGGCATGGCTACCCACTCCAGTATTCTTGCTTGGAGAATCCCAATGGACAGAGGAGGCTGGTGGGCTATAGTCCATAGGGTCACAAAGAGTCAGACATGACTGAAGTGATTTACCAAAGCACACAGTATTTTTAATTTCAGTTATTTTGTTATTCATCTCTTGCTTATTTATTCTTTATTTCTCTTGGTCTTTGTTAAATGTATTAATTGATTCTTGTATTTTCTCCATTCTATTTTCAAGGTTTTGTATCATCTTTACTATTTGCCTATTCCTCTTCATTTATTTGGTTTTGTGAGTTTTTACCTTCTTTTTTCATTTGCACAATATTTCTCTCTCTCTCTCTCTTTTTTTCTAACTTACTGTTTTTGAAATCTCCTTTTCCCAGGCTTTAGGGTCATATCCCTTCTTCCTTTTGGTTTCTGCCCTCTGTGGGTGAGGTTGGTTCTGTGGCTTGTGTAGGCTTTGTGTTGGGAGGGGCTTGTGCCTGAATTCTGGTGGGAGGAAGAGTTTTTTTTCCCCCCTCTGATGGGCAGTGTTCCATGAAGTGGTATGTTTTGGGGTGTCAATGGGAAGCTTTTCTGCTGATGAATGAGTTTGTGGTTTTTCTTGCGTATTGTTTGGGCTTCCTTCGTGGCTCAGACAGTAAAAAATCTGTTTGCAATGTGGGAGACCTAGGTTTTATCCCTGAGTTGGGAAGATGCCCTGGAGTAGGACATGGCAACCCACTCGAATATTCTTGTCTGGAGAATCCCCATGGACAGAGGAGCCTGGCAGGCTACAGTCCATGGGGTTACAAAGAGTCAGACATAACTGAATGACTAAGCACAGCACATTGTTTGGGTCAGGAATCCTCCTTAGTGTACTGCCAGCAGTTGGGTGATGCTGGGTCTTGCATGTAAGTTGAGGACTTCATGGGAGTTCTCACTAATTAATATTCCCTGTGGTCAGGAATTCTCTGGGACTCTAGTGTCCTGGACTCAGCACTCCCACTCCAAAGGCTCAGGCCCAATCTCTGGCCAGGTATCTGAGATTCCACAACCTATTTATTTTGGCATTAAAGGGGATTAAAAAATAACAACAACAACATACAAAAGTATAAAACAGAATAAGTAACAAAAGGCAAACCCCAGACAAATGGTAAATACAAAATCAGACAAATAATAACAACAAAAAAGAGTATACACAAATATGCACACTAGTGACCAAAATACCCCAAAGAAAACAAAGTACAAGACAGTGACCCAGAAAGCAAAGGAGGCCAAAAATGATACTGATCAATTAAAAACAAAGCTAACTAAAACACAAACAGTTAAAGAAAATCATCACAGAGTGCCAACAGGGGAATAAAGAAAACAAAACAAAACAAACTAGCAAACATGGTGAAATAAAGAAAGAAAAGGAAGCAAAGAAAAATAAAATAGAAAAGCAAAGTTACATAGAAGCATATTAAAAATTATATATGTTAAATGATAACTACAGTAGGATAAGAACAAAAAGAAAAACAAAACAAAACAAAAATCAGAAAATCAAATTAAAAGGAAAACCACACAGAACCACAAAAAGCCAATGTAGATGTACAAATATATAAAGGAAATAAAAACTATGATAAAAAAATTTCTCAAAAGCTTAGTTAATAGTAATAATAAAATCAACAACTGCAGTAACAAAAAATAAAAAATAAAAATCCAGAACCAACTACAGAACAAGTCAAAATATAAGAATAATAATAAATATTTTTCTCAGGTCTCAGCTGTCATCTTCCTTTCCCTAGCTGAGAGTCGTGGTCCACCTCTGATTCCCTAGGATGCCCTCAAATACTGGGTTGGTCTCTGGACTTTCTGTGAGGACAGGTCAGACTCTGATCTGGCCCTACTCCTGAATGTTCTTGCCTCCGATGCACACAGCTGCCTGAGCTAGTACCTTTTGTGGGAATTCTCATTGTCCTTTGATATATTTAATACACACAGAATCTTTCTAGATGTGTGAATTTAATCTGCAGCTTATAGAGCTGGTGGGAAGTTTTTTGATCCTCTTCCTTAGCCATATTGCCCCTGGGTTTCAATTGTGGTTTTATCCCCACCTCTTCATGTATGTCATCCACAGGAATTTGCTCCTGAGGCTGTCCTTTAGGACTTGGCTGCTCCAGCAAGGACCATGTACAGAGGTGGTACAGTTCTTTGGATCACAGGGACCCTGGTAGCATCGGATATGCAGGGGAATCGGTGGCCACTGGAGCAGGAGATATGATGCTCTTATGGATTTTTCCTAGCCTCTGGCAGTTCTGCCCCAGCGGGGATCATGCATGGAAGTGGCACAGCTGCTTGGATTATGGGATTGGATTGGAGAGTCAGGTACATAGAGGAACCAGCTGTCATGGCCACAGGAGATATGATGCTATTAGGGTTTTTTCTAGCCTCTGGCATTTCTGCTTTAGTGAGGATCATGTGTGGAGTTGGCACTGCTATTTGGATCACAGGCACCCTGGTGGCATCAAGTGTGAAGGGATGTTGGCAGCCTCAGGCACAAGAAAACTGGCACTGCTAGAGTCCTGCATTGCAAGTGGATTCTTTACCAGCTGAACTATCAGGGAATCTCAGTCTTTTTCTATCCTCTGGCAATTGACATTGAAAGGGCTTCCCTGACTGGTCCTTCTCACTTGCTCTGGGTAGCAGGCATTCAAAGGCACCTTCAGCTGGGGTCTTTATTGCTCCATGCATCATGCACTTAAAGGGTCACTCTCTCTGGAGTCTCACTATTGATCTATTGCCTGTGCCATTGTGTGGTTAGAGAGGCTACATTGACGGCTCCACCCCCAACACATGACTCAATAGTGTCACCTTGCTTCCATGGCTGCCAAGCTTTTCTCCAAAGGTATTCCCCACTGCAGTCTCCTCCCTCACATCTCCATGTGCCATCTCCTCATAGTCAACAGCAGACCTCACCTTGGGATTGCTTTCTAATCCCTTTGCTCCAGCTCCCAGGCACTGCATGTTCCAGGGGACTTGTGTCCCTATGCAGAGTACATAGGCCTGTGGCAAGGATGGTCTGTGTGGCTCTCACTCAATTCAGGCTCTCAAAGATCAGCTGCTGCATGCTCCAATAGCCTCAAATGTTTCCCCTCTGTCCAAATAATTGCCCCAATGTAGGGGTCTAGCCCTTGGTTCAGTAGCAGCTCCTGTCCTGCTCACTCTCCTCTTTTTCCCTTCCTTCCCTCATCCTACTGAATATCGTGTGGATCTATATATTTCTTTTCTGATGGTCAGACTCCTGCCCACTCTCAGCCAATGTTCTGTGAGATCTTCTGCATCTGAAGTTGTATTCCTGATGCATCCATGGAGATATGTATTCCACTTCCACCTACTCCTTTGCCATTTTGTCTGTCTGTTTCTTTTTTAATCTTCTCATTTTCATCTTTGAACTTAAGGAGGCTGGATCTCAACATTATTATTTTTTTTTCCGGTGTCATTTTTTAATTTTATTTTATTTTTTAACTTTACAATATTGTATTGGTTTTGCCATATATCAACATGAATCCACCACAGGTATACACGTGTTAAGCTGTGAAATCTAACAGGCTCATATCCTCATTTCATCTCTAATTTTCACTTATTCATGTGGTCTCTAGTGTTTGACATTTGCTCTAACTGGACAAAGAGTTGGTATTTTGCTTATAACACAGTTTTAATTACGAGGAATTTAATTTTATTATATTTCCAATTGAACTCTGAAAGCTGTGGCCCTCTAAATAATCCTTTTGGGTTGAATTAACTTCAATTCAGTTCAGTTCAGTAGCTCAGTCATGTCTGACTCTTTGCAACCCCATGAATCACAGCATGCCAGGCCCCCCTGTCCATCACCAACTCCTGGAGTTCACTCAGACTCACGTCCATCGAGTCAGTGATGCCATCCAGCCATCTCATCCTCTGTCATCCCCTTCTCCTCTTGCCCCCAATCCCTCCCAGCATGATAAATTAAAAAAAAATTAAGGTGCTAATATTTTTTTCTTTTTTTGTCTAATTTTGTTATGCTCTCTGCAACAGTATGATTAAAATTGAATCTCTACGGTTTCATTCATTAAAATAATTTCAAATATGTCTACACTCAGTTCAGTTCAGTCGCTCAGTAGTGTCCAACTTTT
>NW_011494718.1:552661-566639 GCF_000754665.1 Bison bison bison
GCCCCCAATCCCTCCCAGCATGAGTCTTTTCCAATGAGTCAACTCTTCGCATGAAGTGGCCAAAGGACTGGAGTTTCAGCTTTAGCATCATTCCTTCCAAAGAAATCCCAGGGCTGATCTCCTTCAGAATGGACTGGTTGGATCTCCTTGCAGTCCAAGGGACTCGCAAGAGTCTTCTCCAACACCACACTTCAAAAGCATCAATTCTTCGGTGCTCAGCCTTCTTCACAGTCCAACTCTCACACCCATACATGACCACAGGGAAAACCATAGCCTTGACTAGACAGACCTTTGTTGGCAAAGTAATGTCTCTGCTTTTGAATATGCTATCTAGGTTGGTCATAACTTTCCTTCCAAGGAGTAAGCATCTTTTAATTTCATGGCTGCAGTCACCATCTGCAGTGATTTTGGAGCCCCCAAAAATAAAGCCTGACACTGTTTCCACTGTTTACCCATCTATTTCCCATGAAGTGATGGGACCGGATGCCATTATCTTCGTTTTCTGAATGTTGAGCTTTAAGCCAACTTTTTCACTCTCCATTTTCACTTTCATCAAGAGGCTTTTGAGTTCCTCTTCACTTTCTGCCATAAGGGTGGTGTCATCTGCATATCTGAGGTTATTGATATTTTTCCTGGCAATCTTGATTCTGGCTTGTGCTTCTTCCAGCCCAGCATTTCTCATGATGTACTCTGCATAGAAGTTAAATAAGCAGGGTGACAATATACAGCCTTGACGTACTCCTTTTCCTATTTGAAACCAATCTGTTGTTCCATGTCCAGTTCTAACTGTTGCTTCCTGACCTGCACACAGATTTCTTAAGAGGCAGGTCAGGTGGTCTGGTACATCTCTTTCAGAATTTTTCACAGTTTATTGTGATCCACACAGTCAAAGGCTTTGGCATAGTCAATAAAGCAGAAATAGATGTTTTTCTGGAACTCTCTTGCTTTTTTGATGATCCAGCTGATGTTGGCAATTTGATCTCTGGTTCCTCTGCCTTTTCCAAAACCAGATTGAACATCAGGAAGTTCACGGTTCACATATTGCTGAAGCCTGGCTTGGAGAACTGAGCATTACTTTACTAGCATGTGAGATGAGTGCAATTGTGCGGTAGTTTGAGCATTCTTTGGCATTCCAGTCAAATGAAATGTTTTAATTTTTGAATTTTCTTAACATAAAAAATTACTCTTTGATTTTTTTTTCTTAGCTAAGGATATATACCCAACATATAAAGTATATGTTACTTTAACAATTGAACTGGATTAATTTCCTCTGTCATAAGCTTTGTGTCTTCCCGTTTCAAAGGGATTTTTTTTTTTTCCTTTTAATTCATTCTTGCCTGTGAGCTGCCATGGTGGTTAAGTTAGCAAGAACCATTCCAGAGAGATGAATGTGGTTAAAAACTGCTTTCTCTTTCTCTCCCTTTCCCATATGCATATAACCACACACAGCCACAAACTAAACACACCCACCACACATCACACACACACAGAAAAACACTATTAATCTGTAATAATTCAAGGGAATTCTCAGTGTAAAAGTATTTGTTTTGCCCAGAGAAAAATGAATTTTTATTCATGATCTTTTGTGCCAGGACTACTGTAAGTGCTAAAATGTGCAATGCCTCTTTGCCAGAACTCAGCAAGTTAATAAGAGTATCAGAAATATTACCAGAAGTCATATAATACACAGGAGCCATAAAGATTTCATTTTTTCTCTCTTAAATTGAGAATAAACCAGTTTATGATTGTGTAAGTGATATAAATTATTTTTAACCATCAACCTTGATTATCTCAAAACCACAAGTTAAATAATTCAGGATTGATTATAAGCTCAAGGAATTGGTTATGTAAAATTAAAATTTATTAATTTTTAAATATTCTTGACACAGAGGCTAATGAAGACAAAGTATTCTACCTCTGTACTGTCTGAAGGCTCTGGCCAAAGTTTGAAAGCTCTTTCAGCTCCAAACCTTCTTAGATGCTCTTTTATGACAAGAAAAAGGAGGAAGGAGGACAACTATGTTTTGTGTGATTAAAGAAGGTTAGAAATCATGGCATATAGATTTTTAGATAGAGTTACAACTTTTTAGAGAGAAAAGATAAGGATTCTTAGCAACATTGACCTTCCAAATATGAGAGTTGTTAAGGCAAAATTGAGGCCTTGTGGAGCAAATAACATGCTAACCCTCAAAACGGCTTCTTGTGACCATGAAAAATATGGACAATTGGACAGAGGACATGAGGGATTTAGTTTTAATTATAGCAGTAAATTCAGGTTCACATACCAAACTCTAAGCAGTTTCCCCAATATTTTATCATTTTTTGTATACTAGGAGGACAGTTTTACTGTAGTTATTTTGCTTGTATCATTGCTATAGTAAGCATAAAAAATTGTCACCTAAACTAAGATAGTTTTGAAAGTGACAGGAATACTATTAGTCTTTTGGAGCTACAGGCAAAAACTAGGACTGAGTGGGAGAAAGAAGGAAATGAGAATACATGGTCACCCTAGGAATATATTTGTGATGAAGAGATTTTAATTGTCAAAGAATATGCACTATGTGCACCTTTTAGAAACTTGATAGTAGCTTCTAATTATTTGTGACACAATCTAAAAAGAAAGTAATTCAACTTGTGAAATTTGGTCAGCAATGAGATTTATTAGCAGAAAGAAAAAGTGATAGAGTTTCACCTAAGTTTTAAACACAACACTTTAAAAGATGCATTCAAAACACTATAATATTATGGACTAGTAAATATCAGAAATAGAGCCCAATGAATGAGTTGCAAATATGATAATGTTGTTATAAGTTGTTCTATCAATGGAATATTCCTAAAATATAGTTTTAGATTTAACTACCTGTAGAATAATAGGGAAATACAAATAAAAATACAGGTATGGCTTATCAGACAGAAATTCCATTATGCTCTGTTTTATGAAAGGATGTTTATATTTAACATCTAGTCTACAGACTGGAGTAGTCACAACTAATAATACTGAGAAATTCATAGTATGACAATACACATAGTACAAAGGATTAGACTATTTATTTCCCTCAATGGTGGTGGTGTTTAGACACTAAGTCATGTCCAACTCTTTAAAACTCCAGGAACTGCAGCACACTAGGCTTCCCTGTCCTTCACTATCTCCCAGAGTTTGCTCAAATTCATGTCCATTGAGTCAGTGATGTCTCATCTCTGACCATCTCTGGTGTCTCATATCTAACCATCTCATCCACTTCTGACCTCATCTCTCTTGCCCTCAATCTTTCCCAGTATCAGGGTCTTTTCCAATGAGTTGGCTCTTCGCATCAGGTGACCAAAATATTGGAAATTCAGCTTCAGCATTAGTCCTTCCAATGAATATTCAGAGTTGATTTCCTTTAGGATTGACTGGTTTGGTCTCCTTGCTGTCCAAGGGACTCTCAAGTGTTTTCTCTGGAACCACAATTCAAAAGTATCAATTCTTTGGCGCTCAGGCTTCTTGATGGTCCAACTCTCACATCTGTACATGACTACTGAAAAAATCATGGCTTTAACTATATGGACCTTTGTTGGCAAACTGGTGTCTCTAATTTTTAACACACTGTTTAGGTTTGTCATAGCTTTCTTCCAAGGAGCAAGCATCTTCTGATTCTGTGGTTGTAATCACGTCCACAGTGATTTTGCAGCCCAAGAAAATAAAATCTGTCACTGTTTCCACTTTTTACTCATCTATTTGCCATGAAATGATGGGATCAGATGCCATGATCTTTGTTTTTGGAATGTTGAGTTTTGTTTTGTTTTGGTTTTAAGTCTTTTTATTTTTTTTTAATTTAAATTTATTTATTTTAATTAGAAGCTGATTACTTTACAATATTGTATTGGTTTTGCCATACATCAACATGAATCTGCCGCGAGTGTACACGTGTTCCCAATCCTGAACCCCCTCCCTTTTTCACTCTCTCTCTTCACCTTCATCAAGAGGCTCTTTAGCTCCTCCTCTCTTTCTGCCACTAGAGTAGTATCATCTGCATAACTGAGGTTGTTGGTATTTCTCCCAGCAATCTTGATTCCAGCTTGTAATTCATCTAGCCAGGCTTTTCACACTATGTACTTTGTATATAAGTTAAATAAGCAGGTGACAATATACTGCCTACATGTAGTCCTTTCTCAGTTTGGAACCAGTCAGTTGTTCCATGTCCATTTCTAATTGTTGCTTCTTGGCCTGCATATAGGTTTCTCAGGAGACAGGTAGGGTGGTCTGGAATTTCCATCTCTTTAAGAATTTTCCAATGTTTCTTGTGATCCTAGGACTTCCCTGGTGTGTCAGCTGGTGGAGAATCCACGTGCCAATGCAGGAGACACAAGAGACCACAGGTTTGAACCCTGGGTTGGGAAGATTCCCTAAAGAAGGAAAAGATAGCCTGCTTCAGTATCCTTGCCTAGAAAATCCTATGGACAGAGAAGCCTGGTCCATGGGGTCTCAAAGAGTTGGACACGACTGAGCATTTATGCACACACACACACACACAGTCAAAGGCTTTAGCATTGTCAGTGAAACAGAAGTAGCTTTTTTTTTTTTTTTTTCTAATTACCTTGCTTTTTCAATGATCCAGTAGATGTTGGCAATTTAATTTCTGGCTCCTCTGCCTTTTCTAAACACAGCTTGTACATCTGGAGGGTCTCAGTCATATTCTGCTAAAGCCTAGCCAAAAGGATTTTGAGCATAACCTTACTAGCATGAGAAATGAGTTCAATTATCCACTGTTTGAATATTCTTTGGCATTGTCTTTCTTTGGGATGGAGTGAAAACTGACCTTTTACCATCTTGTGGCCACTTCTGAGTTTCCCAAATCTGCTGACATATGGAGTACAGCCCTTTAATGGCATCATGTTTTAGGATTTGAAATAGCTCAGCTGGAATTCCATCACCTCCACTAGCTTTATTCCTAGTAATGCTTCTTAAGATCCACTTGACTTCACATTCCAGGATGTCTGGGTCTAGGTGAGTGATCACACAACTGTGGTTATCTGAGTCATTAAGATCTTTTTTTTTTTTTTGTATAGTTCTTCCGTATATTCTTGCCAGCTCTTCTTAACCTCTTCTGCTTCTGTTAGGTCCTTGCTGTTTCTGTCCTTTATTATGCCCATCTTTATATCAAATATTCCCTTGGTATCTCCAATTTTCTTGTAGAGATCTCTAGTTTCCCCATGCTATTGTTTTCCTCTATTTCTTTGCATTGTTCACTTAAGAAGGCTTTCTTATCTCTCCTTGCTATTCTCTGGAACTCTCCATTCAGATGGGTGTATCTTTCCTTTTCTCCTTTGCCTTTCACTTCTTTTCTTTACTAAGACCTCCTCAGATAATCATTTTACCTTGTTTCATTTATTTTTCTTGGGGATGGTTTTGATTATTGCCTCCTGTACAATGTTGCAAACCTCTGTCCATAGTTCTTCAGGCACTCTGTCTACTAGATCTAATCCCTTGAATCTATTGGTCACTTCCACTGTATAATCATAAGGGATTTTATTTAGGCCATGCTTAAATGGTCCAGTAGTGTTCCCTACTTTGTTCAATTTAAGTCTGAATTTGGTAATAAGAAGTTCATGATCTAAGCTAAAGTCAGCTCTGGTCTTGTTTTTGCTGACTGTGTAGAGCCTCTCCATCTTCAGCTGCAAATATTAATCAACCTGATTTCAATATTGACCATATGGTGATGTCCATGTGTATACTTGTCTCTTGTGTTGTTGGAAGAGGGTGTCTGCCATGACCAGTGTGCTCTCTTAGCAAAACTCTGTTAGCTTTTGTCCTGTTTAATTTTGTACTCCAAGGTCAAACTTGCCTGTTACTCCAGGTATCTTTTGACTTCCTAGTTTTGCATTCCAATCCCCTATGATGAAAAGGAAATCTTTTTTTGGGATTAGTTCTAGAAGGTCATCATAAAATTGTTCAATTTTAACTTCTTCAGCATTAGTGGTGGGGGCGTAGGCTTGGATTACTGTCATATTGAATGGTTTGCCTTGGAAACAAACAGATCATTCTGCTGGTTTTGAGATTACATCCAAGTTATGCATTTCAAACTCTTTTGTTGACTCTAGTCCATTTCTTCTAAGGGATTCTTGCCCACAGTAGTAGATATAATGGTCACCTGAATTAAATTCTCCCATTCTCATACATTTTAGTTCACTGATTCCTAAAATGTTGATGTTCACTCTTGCCGTCTCCCGCTTAACCATGTCAACTTACCCTGATTCATGGACCTAACATTCCAAGTTTCTATGCAATATTGCTCTTTAAAGCATTGGACTTTACCTTGATTACCAGGCACATTCACAACTAAGCATTGTTTCTACTTTGTCCCAGGCTTTTTATTCTTTCTGGAGTTATTTCTCACTTGTCTTCAGTGGCATATTGAACACCTACTGACCCTGGGGGTTCATCTTCCATTGACATATCTTTTCGCCCTTTCATACTGTTCATGAGGTTTTCAAGGCAAGAATATTGAAGTGGTTTGCCATTCTCTTATCCAGTGGACCACATTTTGTCAGAACTCTCCACCATGACTCATCTGTCTTGGGTGGCTCTCCACAGCATGGCTCATAGCTCCATTGAGTTACAGAAGGCTGTGATACATGTTATCATTTTGGTTATATTTCTGGGATTGGGGTTTTCATTTTGGAGATTGTGAGTCTTCTGCATTAGCCCATAGTAAAGTAGTGACAAAGTACACGGAGGATAAAAACCTGCCATTCCAGTCATTTTAAAGTGCACACCTCAGTGGCCCAAAGGGGACTCTGGCCCTCTAGCAACACTGCTTGGCTCCACAGGATGAGCCACCCTCAGCTCTCCTGCTATGGGGCACCCATCCTTTCCCTCAACTGACCACCTTAATTTTTTAAGCCTGCTTTTATGTGAAATTATGGTATTTGACTGAGCGACTTCACTTTCACTTTTCACTTTCATGCATTGGAGAAGGAAATGGCAACCCACTCCACTGTTCTTGCCTGGAGACCCCCGGGGATGGGAGAGCCTGGTGGGCTGCCATCTATGGGGTCGCATAGAGTCGGACACGACTGAAGTGATTTAGCAGCAGCAGCATGGTATTTGAATTAAATGTAAAATTTTCCAAAGTCAGCTTATTTTACCTAAGACAACTATATTTATATAATAAACAAATATATTTATTTTGAATTATAATTAAATAAGTTCATTTAAAAACTTGAACAAGCTGTGGCACAATCAGATTCTGTTTAGACATTACAAGTGCAAAATCAATCTGTAGGTTTCATGGACCAAAGAAAGAATGCTGAGATCACAATGAGGAACTTTGGCTTGGTGGGACTGGTCCTGAGTGACTGGGTGAATGATGAAACCTTCCTGAACCTCAGTTTTCTCATCTATAATAATGAAACAACTGGATTAGATTGCACATATATTCCTTTCCAGCTCCAGCATTTTGAACTTTTGTCCCATATACTCAAACCATCAAAACCAATTTTGCTATCATTTGGTTATTAATTTTACTAACTTTGTAAGTATGTATGTATGGGAATGATTTCCACTGAAATCCATAAAAAAATTAACTTTATTTAAATAAATAATGACAGGAAAAAATTACTTTGGATGTTTAATCTCTAAGAGGTATACTTTTCTATTGGTTTCCCTCTAAATATCTTCATGTTGGCAATAAGCTGCACATAGTGGTGCTCTCTAGGTAGTGTGTTTCAGATGGACTTTATTTCACTTTTACATGATAAAATAATCAACGTTGGTTCATAGGGATTTACTTTCTGGAGAGATTTGGAGGAAATTTCTGATATTTCTGATATTTTTCTAAAGCTACAAGTGAGATTCTATATGTTGTGTAGAATTTAAAGAGAAACTGCTTTTGATTCTTTTTAACAACTGAACTGTCCTACTTGAGATGTTCTAAAAAATGTCTGCCTAAAAAGGAGCTGAAAAATGATTATAAAATTATTTTGGTATCATTTACTGGAGAAAAATGTATAACATTGACTAACATTAACATGTGCATATATTTAAAAAAACTTGCAAAATTGCTAGTTACTAGAATATCATTTAAAGCAACTGATTTTAGAATCTAAAGAAAATAAAACAAATACACCATGACAGAAATAGACTTACAGAGAACACATTAGTGGTTACCAGAAGGGAGAGCAGTGGGGAGAGGGATTAAATACACAAACAGGATTAAGAGGTACAAATTACTATATATATAATAAATAAATTAAAAGGAATATATTGTACAGCACAGGGAATATAATCAATATTTTATAACTATGTATGGAATATTATTAATAAAATAATATTGAATCACTATGTTGTACACCTGACTGATATAATACTGTAAGTAACATATATTTCAATGAAAAATAAAAAGGTTATTATAAGATATTACTTTGCTGTACAAATGAAATGTTTTAAATTAATGTATAGTTAAATTTAAGAAAAATAAACCTGCAATAAATAAATAAAGCAAGCAATGAATGAATAGAAAGATTTGTCTTTTTCTTGCTTGAAATGACTTCCACACTGACTTCCACACCTGGCTATGTACTTTCTAAGATCCTGAGTTTTCTCTGGAATACATTACGGTTTACAATATGCAATCACTTACAATTATAAGTGCATGTAATCTCGGATTTGTGATCACAAACTTGAACATAATTCAAGTGATTTGGTCTCTTTTAAGTGTTACACTCTCCTTAGTAACACTAACAATGCAATAGAGAATGAGAACTGTGTAGACACTAAATAAGTCCCTACTGACAGAGGCTATGTGTAGCAGGACTGCTTGTGGGTGCAAGTTCAGATATACAAAGCATTTATTAAACCAGATTCCATCACTTCAAGATGTTACTGAATTTTCAAAGCTTTGAATATAGTAAGCATTAACAAAGTATAGATAGATAGATAGAAGCATAGATAATGAGAACTGCCTCTAGAATAGATACCCTCTTGGTGTGAATGTGTACATCTCTCCTTTTAAAAATAATTGCTCTTGGATTGTCGACCTCATTAGAAATTACTCAAACACATTGCTTTTTATGGCTGAGTAATATTAATATTCCATTGTATTAATATATATGTATCACAGTTCTTTATCCATTCATCTGTTGATGGACATCTAGGTGGCTTCCATGTTCTAGCTATTGTAGACTGGTTCAATGAACATTGGGGTACGTGAGTCTATTATACAAAGTAAGTAAGTCAGAAAGAGAAAAACAGATATTGTATATTAATGCATATGTATGGAATCTAGAAAGGTGGTACTGATGAACCTACCTGCAGGACAGCAGTGGAGATGCAGACATAGAGAACGGATTTGTGGACACAGTAGAGGAAGGAGAGGGAAGGACAAATTGAAAGAGTAATACTGAGACATGTGCAAACGAGGCAGCCAGTGAAAATTTGCTGCATGATACAGGGAACTCAAACTTGGTGCTCTGTGACAACCTAGAGGGGTGGGATGGAGTGGGAGGTGAGTTGGAGGTTCAGGAGGGAGGGGACATATGTATACCTATGACTGATTCATGTGACATACGGCAGAAACTAACAAAATACTATAAAGCAATTTTCTTCCTATTTTTAAACCTAACAAGAAAAATATTCAAAATAAATTAGAAAACGTTTCTGAGCTATATAAAAAAATTTGTTTAAACACATTGAATTGTTGCATTTCAGGAAAGACTAATCAAGAGGTACATTTTTGAAAAAAAACCTTGAATTACAAGAATAAAGAAAAATATTTTAAAAAATAAATAAAGTAAGTCCTCTTTAGACTGAATTCTAATAACCCAATCCAGTGAAAAAATCTTAACATAATTGGTCCACATTATTTCCTGCTATATAATTTTATATATATTTTCTTTAGTTGTGGCTATTTTTATACTACTAATGGAAAGGGCTTTGCTTGTTATAGCATCTTCTGCATCATATTCTAAGATCTTTTTTTTTTCTGGAAACTTAAGGAAAACGAAATGTACATAATGATGCAGTCATATCTGCCATTTGAATCACTCTGAAGAATGCTACATTAACTGTTCTCTCCGCAATAAATAATGGAATAGTTATTTCTAATAAAATATTTCACAATAAATTATTGTGCTAATAAATTACTTATAAATTATTTATAAAGTATCATGACAATAAATTACTTATGAATAAATTATATATTTCACAGTAAGTTATTTCTAAGTATTCCAAATACAATTAGGTTCTAAGAATATTACAGAATATATTTTCAAAGCATTTTTTTAAATTCAGAGAATGCCATTCAAAACTTTGAAAATACTCATTCTTGCCTAAAGCAGAAACATAAACATACTTTTTAAAAAAAAAAAACTACCTGGAATTTAATCATTCAGTCACAATTCATTATGTTAAAAAATAAAGAATAGTTTGGGAGATGTTCTAAAGCCTTGGATTGACTCTTCTGAGTTTTTAGGTCTGAATTGAACATAAAAATTATATCCTGTGACATGATGAAAACACAGTTCTGTATGTGTAACTGTTATAAAGCAATGCTGACACCTACAGAGAATGTATGCAAATATCCAGGTTTAATTGCTGTGTACTTCATTGACTGGTATTAATACTTTGAATTCCAGTTATCCTGATATGCAAAAATGAAACATCTTAAGTTTGATTGTTGCCTTTAAAAAGGATATTTGATTTAAATTAAAAGGATATTTTATTGTCTGTTCAAGAAACCTAATTGTTTAAACATTATTATTTGAGTGTCAAATCGAAATGATTTGGTTATTTTAACAGTCAAGGGTGCAATTTATCTTACCTGCCTCATTGCTGTGGGTCCATCTGCTGATGTCAGCTGATGACCTGTGTGAAATATACTCACAGTGAAAAATAAATAAACATGTTTATTCTTTTTCCTCCTGCATTTTGTGTAGTATTTCTAGGCGGGAGGAGAGCTAGTTTCCTCTTTCTGGGAGAATTAAGACAGGATGTTTCCAAATCTATTGCTGGAGGCCAGGGAGAAGTATAAACTACCTTTATCCAATATTTTTTCTATCAGCCCTTCAATTCTGTGTTGTAGAACTAGTCCCCACAAATTAAAGCACATATGAAGTCAATCCAAAGAATACTTTTTTTTATGTAAACAAAACTCACTACTTTCTTTAATGAGCATTAATGAAAGGAAGGCAAAATAACAAATTCTTTATTAAACAAATATTTGAAAGCCTACTTGTCTTGGGGAAAAATCAGGCTCCTAGAGTGGGCTGGAGGAAGCACAAGTTGGAATCAAGATTGCCAGGAGAAATACCTCAGATATGCATATGACGCCACCCTTACGGCAGAAAGTGAAGAAGAACGAAAGAGCCTCTTGATGAAAGTGAAAGAGGAAAGTGAAAAAGTTGGCTTAAAGTTCAACATTCAGAAAACTAAGATCATAGCATCTGGTCCTATCACTTCATGGCAAATAGATGGGGAAAAAGTGGAAACAGTGGCTGACTTCATTTTTCTGGGCTCCAAAATCACTGCAGATGGTGACTGCAGCTATGAAATTAAAAGACGCTTGTTCCTCAGAAGGAAAGTTATGAGCAACTGGACAGCATGTTAAAAAGCAGAGACATTACTTTGCCAACAAAGGTCCATCTAGTCAAGGTTATTGTTTTTCCAGTGGTCATTATGGATGTGAGAGTTGGACTATAAACAAAGCTGAGCACAGAAGAATTGATTCTTTTGAACTGTGGTGTTGGAGAAGACTCTTGAGAGTCCCTTGGACTGCAAGGAGATCCAACCAGTCCATCCTAAAGGAGATAAGTCCTCTGTGTTCATTGGAGGGACTGATGTTGAAGCTGAAACTCCAATACTTTGGTCACCTGATGCAAAGAGCTAACTCATTTGAAAAGACCTTGATGCTGGGAAAGATTGGGGGCAGAAGGAGAAGGGGATGACAGAGGATGAGATGGTTGGATGGCATCACTGATACAATGGACAAGGGTTTGGGTGAACTCCAGGAGTTGGTGATGGCGAGGCCTGGTGTACTGCAGTTCATGGGGTTGCAGAGAGTCAGACACAATTGAGCTACTAAACTGAACTGAACTGAACAGTGATGACTAATCAGAGTCCACTGATTCTCATTTAAAGCTCAATATCCAACTAGCTACTCTGATAGATAATGTCCTATTTATTTGCAATAAAAACAACAAAAAAATGATTTTTTTTAATGAAAGTCCAGCAGCTTTATAAAGAAAATGTAGAAAACTTTATTGAGAGACAATAAAGTTGACTTAAATGAATGTGAGAAACATGTTCCTGAAAACTTAGATTAGTATAGAGATGTCAATTACCTCTTAACTAATTTGTAGATTTTATGTAATTATAAAAAAAATTTCGGTGGAGTTTTATTTGCTTAGATCTGTTAGAAATGGTGGAAATCAGGGTTTTCCAGAGAAGCCAAACTAATAGGAGACATATACATAAATCTCTGGGGCCCACCCACATTGGGGAAGGCAAATTCCTTACTCAGTCTGTTGATTCAGATGTTTATCTTATTCAGAAATAATCTCACAAACACACCCAGACTATGGTCCAGTCCATAAGATTAGCCACTACAGAAGTTCGTGGGTAAAACTAGCAAAGAGAATTTTGCTAACAAAGACTCAGGACACTGTTAGCAAATAATTATATGCCTAAAGAAATGTGTATTCCATAATATAAATTATATATCATAATAAATATCAGTCAGTTCAATTGCTCAGTCATGTGCGATCTTTGCAACCCCATGAATCTCAGCACGCCAGGCCTCCCTGTCCATCACCAACTCCAGGAGTTACCCAACTCATGTCCATCGAGTCAGTGATGCCATCCAGTCATCTCATCCTCTGTTGTTTGCTTCTCCTCTGGCCCTCAATCCACCCCAGCATCAGGGTCTTTTCCAATGAGTCAACACTTCTCATGAGGTGGCCAAAGTATTGGAGTTTCAGCATCAGTCCTTCCAATGAACACCCAGGACTGATCTCCTTTAGGATGGACTGGGTGGATCTGCTTACAGTCGAAAGGACTCTCAAGAGTTGTCTCCAACGCCACAGTTCAAAAGCATCAATTCTTCAGTGCTCAGCTTTCTTCACAGTCCATCTCTCACATCCATACATGACCACTGGAAAAACCATAGCCTTGACTAGATGGACACTTGTTGCCAAAGTAATGTCTCTGCTTTTTAATATGCTGTCTAGGTTGGTCATAACTTTGCTTCCAAGGAGTAAGCATCTTTGAATTTTATGGCTACAATCACCATCTGCAGTGATTTTGGAGCCCCAAAAAATAAAGCCTGACACTGTTACCACTGTTTCCCCATCTATTTGCCATGAAGTGATGAGACCAGATGCCATGATATAGTTTTCTGAATGTTGAGCTTTAAGCCAACTTTTTCACTCTCCTCTTTCACTTTCATCAAGAGGCTTTTTAGTTCCTCCTCACTTTCTGCCATAAGGGTGGTGTCATCTGCATATCTGAGGTTATTGATATTTCTCCCGGCAATCTTAATTCCACCTTGTGGTTCTTCCAGGCCAGCGTTTCTCATGATGTACTCTGCATAGAAGTTAAATAAGCAGGATGACAATATACAGCCTTGATGTACTTTTTCCTATTTGGAACTAGTCTGTTGCTCCATGTCCAGTTTTAACTGTTGCTTCCTGACCTGCATATAGATTTCTCAAGAGGCAGGACAGGTGGTCTGGTATTCCCATCTCTTTCAGAATTTTCCACAGTTTATTGTGATCCACACAGTCAAAGGCTTTACCAAGGTCAATAAAGCAGAAATAGATGCTTTTCTGGAACTCTCTTGCTGTTTTGATGATCCAGCAGATGTTGGCAATTTGATCTCTGGTTCCTCTGCCTTTTCTAAAACCAGCTTGAACATCTGGAAGTTCACGGTTCATGTATTGCTGAAGCCTGGCTTGGAGAATTTTGAGCATTACTTTACTAGCGTGTGAGATGAGTGCAATTGCT
>NW_011494718.1:566739-574672 GCF_000754665.1 Bison bison bison
TTACTTTACTAGCGTGTGAGATGAGTGCAATTGTGCAGTAGTTTGAGCATTCTTTGGCATTGCCTTTCTTTGGGATTGGAATGAAAACTGACCATTTCCAGTCCTGTGGCCACTGCTGAGTTTCCAAATTTGCTGGCATATTGAGTGCAGCACTTTCACAACATCATCTTTCAGGATTTGAAATAGCTCAACTGGAATTCCCTCACCTCCATTAGCTTTGTTCGTAATGATGGTTTCTAAGGCCCACTTGACTTCACATTCCAGGATGTCTGGCTCTAGGTGAGTGATCATACCATTGTGATTATCTGGGTGGTGAAGATCTTTTTTGTACAATTCTTCTGTGTATGCTTGCCACCTTTTCTTAATATCTTCTGCTTCTGTTAGGACCATACCATTTCTGTCCTTTATTGTGCCCATCTTTGCATGAAATATTCCCTTGGTATGTCTAATTTTCTTGAAGAGACTCCAGTCTTTCCCATTCTGTTGTTTTCCTCTGTTTCCTTGCATTGATCACAGAGGAAGGATTTCTTATCTCTCCTTGCTATTCTTTGAAACTCTGCATTCAAATGCTTATATCTTTCCTTTTCTCCTTGCTTTTTGCTTCTCTTCTTTTCACAGCTATTTGTAAGACCTCCTCAGACAGCCATTTTGCTCTTTTTCATTTCTTTTCCATGGGGATGGTTTTATCCCTGTCTCCTCTACAATGTCATGAACCTCAGACCATAGTTTATCAAGCACTCTGTCTATCAGATCTAGTCCTTTAAATCTATTTCTCACTTCCACTGTATAATCATAAGGGATTTGACTTAGGGCATACCTGAATGGTCTAGTGGTTTTCCCTACTTTCTTCAACTTAAGTCTGATTTTTGCAATAAGGAGTTCATGATCTGAGCCACAGTCAGCTCCCGGTCTTGTTTTTGCATACTGTATAGAGCTTCTCCATCTTTGGCTGCAAAGAATATAATCAATCTGATTTCGGAGTTGACCATCTGGTGATGTCCATATGTAGAGTCTTCTCTTGTGTTGTTGAAAGAGGATGTTTGCTAAGACCTGTGTGTTCTCTTGGCAAAACTATTAGCCTTTGCCCTGCTTCATTCCGTATTCCAAGGCCAAATTTGCCTGTTACTCCAGGTGTTTCTTGATTTCCTACTTTTGCATTCCAGTCCCCTATAATGAAAAGGACATCTTTTTTGAGTGTTAGTTCTAAAAGGTCTTGTAAGTCTTCATAGAACCATTCAACTCCAGCTTCTTCAGCGTTACTGGTTTTGGCATAGGCTTGGATTACCGTGCTATTGAATGGTTTGCCTTGGAAACGAACAGAGATCATTCTGTCATTTTTGAGATTGCATCCAAGTACTGCATTTCAGACTCTTTTGTTGGCCATGATGGCTACTCCATTTCTTCTGAGGGATTCCTGCCCACAGTAGTCTATATAATGGTCATCTGAGTTAAATTCACCCATTCCAGTCCATTTTAGTTCTCTGATTCCTAGAATGTCAACAATCACTCTTGCCATCTCCTGTTTCACCACTTCCAATTTACCTTGATTCATGGACCTGACATTCCATGTTCCTATGCAATATTGCTCTTTACAGCATTGGACCTTGCTGCTATCACCAGTCACATCCACAGCTGGGTATTGTTTTTGCTTTGGCTCCATCTCTTCATTCTTTCTGGAGTTATTTCTCCACTGATCTCCAGTAGCATATTTGGCACTTACCTACCTGGGGAGTTTCTCTTTCAGTATCCTATCATTTTGCCTTTTCATACTCTTCATGGGGTTCTCAAGGCAAGAATACTGAAGTGGTTTGCCATTCCCTTCTCCAATGGACCACATGAATTGAAAATAATAATTAGAATATTGTAGCACTATATAGGCAGACACTTAAAAAGAATAGAATCTATAGTTTGTGAGTAGATTCCCATATCACAAACTATTGTGAAAGGAAGAATCAGTCAGTAAAATGGTGTTAAAATTGATTTCCTAGTATATTAAATCAGGGAAAATACAGATAAAAATGCAGAACCTAAATTGCAGGTATCATCTTATCTTTGTATATGAATGTGTGTGCCATATGCTCAGTTGCATCTACTATTTGTGACCCCATGGACTATAGTTCAACAGGCTCCTCTTTCCATGGAGTTTTTTAGGCAAGAATACCTGAGTGGGTTGCCATTTCCTTCTCCAAGGGATCTTCCTAAGCCAGTCTGTGGCTCCTGTGTATCCATGATTGCAAGAAGATCCTTTACCTCTGAGCTATCATTATATATGAATGATAATATTATAAAACAAAATGAAATTAAAAAGTAAAGAGTGATTGAATTAAGCCCCCACCTAAAGTGGAAATTTCTATGTATCATATATGCCATATATATTAAAAAGAAAATATCAAAATTTAGCAAAAGGTTTACAGTGATTATAAAAAAACAAAAACCTATAAGGAAAATACAAAATGGCCAATTGAAAACTAGGCAAGGATTATAAAAAGGTCATTTTCAAAAAAAATAATACAAATATTTAATAGATAAAAGAAAAATTGTTCAACATCACTAGTATATAATCAGATAAATTCTAGTTAATGTTATAGTTTTTTGGAAATTAAAGTTGTGAAAGATGAAAAATAGATTATATTCAGTACTGAGTCAGTATTGAGTAGGTATTTGAGAGTGTATATGTTAAAAATACACAATCTCATATATTGCTGATAGACTATTAACATAGTAAATCCCTCTGAAAACATAATGGATGAGATTAATTATCATACTTTTTGACATTAATTTCACTATATGCTTTTATCTTATGGAATTATGCTAAGAAACATATTCTAAGAAAATTACAAAAGTAGCCTAAGATATTAATACATTAGTACATTTACTGAAGCAACACAAAATTGGGCATTGTCTAAATGTTCAACAATTGAGGAGAACACGTGTACAACCATGGTGGATGCATGTTGATGTATGGCAAAACCAATACAATATTGTAAAGTAAAAAAAATAATAATAATTAAAAAAAGAGAAATCAGGAAGGTGATTTTGCTATTTCCATGAGATAGAATATTATGTAGCTATTAAGAAAATATTTTCAAAGAAATTTTAATATATAAGAAAGAAAATTCACCAAGATAAGAAATATGGCTATCGTGTGGGGTAAAGTCAGGATGGAAAGACTAATTTGAGTGAAGAAATTAACTTGGATGTGTTGAATTTCAACTGAATAAGAAGTAGCCAGACAAAGAATGGCAATTGAATACATGAGACTCGAGCACAGAGGAGATGTTGCTGTTGTTGTTGTTGTTGTTGTTGTTGTTGAGTCACTCGGTCATGTCCAATTCTTTGCAACTCCATGGACTGAAGCATCCAGGTTTGCCTGTTCTTCACCATGTCCTGGAGTTTGCTCAAATTCATGTCCATTGAGTTGGTGATGCCATTCAATCATCTTGTCCTCTGTTGTCCCCATCTTCTCCTGACTTCAATTTTTCCCAACATCAAGGTCTTTTCCAATGAGTTGGCTTTTTGCATCAGATGGCCTAAGTGTTGGAGCTTCAGCTTCAGCATCAGTCCTTCCAGTGAATATTCAGGATTCATTTCCTTTAGGATTGACTGGTTTGATCTCCTTACAGTCCAAGGTACTCCCCAAAATTTTCTGCAACATCATGGTTTGAAACCATCTATTCTTCAGTTCTCAGCCTTCTTGATGGTCCAATTCTCACATCTGTACATGACTACTTGAAAAAAACCATAGCTTTGACTAGATGGACCTTTGTCAGCAAAGGAATGTCTCTGCTTTTTAATACTCTGTCTAGATTTGTCATATCTTTTTGCTTTTTCATACTGTTTATGGGGTTCCCAAGGTAAGAGTGCTGAAGTGGTTTGTAATTCCCTTCTCCACTGGACCACGTTTTGTCAGACTCCACGATGACCCATCAACCTTGGGTGGCCCTACATGGCATAATTCACAGTTTAATTGAGTTAGACAAGGCTGTGGTCCTTGTGATCAGTTTGATTTGTTTTCTGTGATTGTGGTTTTCATTTGGTCTGCCCTCTGAGGGATAAGGATAAGAGGCTTATGGAAGCTTCCTGATGGAAGAGACTTACTGTGGAGGAAACTGGATCTTGTTCTGATGGGTGAGGCCATACTGAGTAAATCTTTAATTCAATTTTCCGTTGATGGGCAGGGCTGTGTTCCCTCTCCTTTGACCTGAGGCCAAACTATGGTGGAGGTAATGAAGATATTGGTGACCTCCTTCAAAAGGTCTCATGCAAGAGTACAGAAGAACTATACAAAAATGGTCTTCATAACTCAATAACCACAATGGTGTGATCACTCACCTAGAGCCAGAATCCTGGAATTGAAGTCATGTGGGCCTTAGGAAGCATCATTACAAACAAAGCTAGTGGAAGTGATGGAATTTCAGTTGAGCTATTTTTCAAAACATAAAAGATGATGCTGTGAAAGTGCTACACTCAATATGCCAGCAAATCTGGAAAGCTCCGCAGTGGCCACAGGACTGGAGAAAGTCCATTTTCATTCCAATCCCAAAGAAAAGCAATGACAAAGAATGTTCAAATTACTGCACAATTTCATTCATCTCACAGGCTAGCAAAGTAATGCTCAAAATTCTCAAGCCTGGCTTCAACAGTATGTGAATGGTGAACTTCCAGATGTTCAAGTTGGATTTAGAAAAGTCAGAATGAGAAATCAAATTGCCAACATACATGGACAACTGAAAGCACAAGAGAGTTTCAGAAAAACATCTATTTCTGCTTTATTGGCTATGCCAGAGCCTTTGACCGTGTGCATCACAACAGACGGTGGAAAATTCTTAAAGAGTTGAAAACACCAGACCACCTAACTTGCCTCTGGAGAAATATATATGCTGGTCAAGAAGCAACAGTTAGAAATGAACATGAAAAAACAGACTGGTTCCAAATTGGGAAAAGAGTATATCAAGGCTGTGCATTGTCAACCTGCCTATTTATCTTATATGTTCAGTTCTGTTCAGTCGCTCAATCGTGTCTGACTCTTTGTGATCCCATGGATTGGAGCACGCGAGGGCCTCCCTGTCCATCACCAACTCCTGGAGTTTACTCAAACTCATGCCCATTGAGTAAGTGATGCCATCCAACCATCTCATCCTCTGTCATCCCCTTCTCCTCCTTCCTTCGATCTTTCCAGCATCAGGGTCTTTTCAAATCAGTCAGTTCTTCCCATCAGGTGGCCAAAGTATTGGAGTTTCAGCTTCAGCATCAGTCCTTCCAATGAATATTCAGGACTGATTGCCTTTAGGATGGACTGGTTGGATCTTCTTACTGTCCAAGAGACTCTCAAGAGTCTTCTCCAAAACCACAGTTCAAAAGCATCAATTCTTCAGTGCTCAGCTTTTTTTATAGTCCAACTCTCACATGCATACATGACAATTGAAAAACCATAGCCTTGAATAGACAGACTTTTGTTGGCAAAGTAATGTCTCTTATTTTTAATACACTGTCTAGTTTGGTCATAAGTTTTATTCCAAGGAACAAGCATCATTTAATTTCATGGGTGCAGTCACCATCTGCAGTGATTTTGAGCCCAGAAAAATAAAGTCAACCACTGTTTCCACTGTTTCCCCATGTATATGCCATAAACTGATGGGACCAGGTGCCATGATCTTAGTTTTGTGAATGTTTAGGTTTTTTTTTTTTTTCTTTTTTTAAATATAAATTTCTTTATTTTAATTTGAGGCTAAATACTTTACAATATTGCATTGGTTTTGCCATACATCAACATGAATCTACCATGGGTGTACACATGTTCCCCATCCTGAACCCCCCTCCCACCTCCCTCCCCATACCATCCCTCTGGGTCATCCCAGTGTACCAGCCCCAAGCATCCTGTATCATGCATGGAACCTAGACTTGCAATTCGTTTCATATATGATTTAAGCCTACTTTTTCACACTCCTCTTTCACTTTCATCAAGAGCCTCTTTAGTTCTTCTTTGTTTTCTGCCGTAAGTGTAGTGTCATCTGCATTTCTGAGGTTATTGATATTTTGACTGGCAATCTTGATTCCACCTTGTGCTTCATACAGTCCAGTGTTTCTCATTATGTACTCTGTATATAAGTTAAATAATCAGTGTGACAATATACAGCCTTAACACACTCCTTTCCTGATTTGGAAACAGTATTTTTTTTTTTTTTCCATGTCCAGTTCCAGCTGTTACTTCTTGACTTGTATACAGATTTCTCTGGAGGCAGGTCAGGTGGTCTGGTGTTCCCATATCTTTCAGAACTTTCTACAGTTTGTTGTGATGCACACAGTCAAAGACTTTGGCAGTCAATAAAGCAGAAGCAGATGATTTTCTGGAACTCTCTTGCTTTTTGAATGATCCAGCAGATGTTGGCAATTTGATCTCTGGTTCATCTGCCTTTTCTAAATCCAGCTTGAACATCTGGCATTTCATGGTTCACATACTGTTGAAGCCTGGCTTGGAGAATTTTGAGCATTACCTTGCTAGCATGTGAGATGAATGCAACTGTGTAGTAGTTTGAGCATTCTTTGGCATTACCTTTCTTTGGGATTGGAATGAAAACGCCATTTCCAGTCCTGTGGCCACTGTTGAGTTTTCCAAATTTGTTAGTATATTGAGTGTAGCACTTTCACAGCATCATCTTTTAGGATTTGAAATAGCTCAACTGGAATTCCATCACCTTCACTAGCTTTGCTCATAATGATGCTTCCTAAGGCCCACTTGACTTTTCATTCCCAGATGTCTGGCTTTAGGTGAGTGATCACACCATCATGATTATCTGGGTCGTGAGGATCTTTTTTGTATAGTTCTTCTGTGTTTTCTTGCCACCTGTTCTTAATATTTTCTACTTCTGTTAGGTCCATACTATTTCTGTTTTTATTGTGTGCATCTTTGTATGAAAATTTCCCTTGGTATCTCTAATTTTCTTGAAGAGATCTCTAGTCTTTCCCATTCTATTATTTTCTTCTATTTCTTTGCACTGATATCTAAGGAAGGTTTCTTATCTCTCCTTGCTATTGTTTGGAACTCTGCATTCAAATGGGTATATCTTTCCTTCATGCCGGGCTAGATGAAGCAAAAGCTGGAATCAAGATTGCTGGGAGAAATATCAATAACCTCAGATACACAGATGACACCACACTTATGGCAGAAAGTGAAGAAAAACTAAAAAGCCTCTTGATGAAAGTGAAAGAAGAGTGTGAAAAAGTAGGCTTAAAACTCAATACTCAGAAAACTAAGATCATGGCATCTGGTCCCATCACTCATGGCAAATAGATGTGGAAACAATGAAAACAGTGAGAGACTTTATTTTTTCTGGGCTCCAAAATCACTGCACATGGTGACAGCAGCCTTGAAATTAAAACATGCTTGCTCCTTGGAAGAAAAGTTATGACCAACCTAGACAGCATATTAAAAAGCAGAGACATCACTTTGCCAACAACGGTCCATCTAGTCAAAACTATGGTTTTTCCAGTAGTCATGTATGGATGTGAGGGACTTTAAAGATAGGTGAACGCTGAAGAATTAATGGTTTTGAACTGTGGTATTGGAGAAGACTCTTGAGAATCCCTTGGATGCAAGGAGATCCGATCAGTCAATCCTAAAGGAAACCAGTCCTGAATACTCATTGGAGGGACTGATGCTGAAGCTGAAACTCCAATACTTTGGCCAGCTGATGGGAAGAACTGACTGATTTGAAAAGACCCTGATGCTGGGAAAGATTGAAGGCAGGAGGAGAAGGAGATGCCAGAGAATGAGATGGTTGGATGGCATCACTGACTCCATGGAGATGAGTTTGAGCAAGTTCTGGGAGTTGGTGATGGACAGGGAAGTCTCTGTGCTGCAGTCCATGGGGTCACAAAGAGTCAGACACGACTGAGCTACTAAACTGACTGACTCTTTGAGATCGGAAGAGCA
>NW_011494718.1:574772-578873 GCF_000754665.1 Bison bison bison
CCCATCCCATGAAGTGATGGGACCAGATGCCATGATCTTAGTTTTTTGTATGTTAAGTTTTAAGCCACCTTTTTCACTCTTTCACTTTCCTCAAGGGACTGTTTATTTCCTCTTCACTTTCTGCCGTTAGGTGGTGTCATCTTCATATCCGAGGTTATTGATATTTTTCCTGGAAATCTTGACTCCAGCTTATGCCTGTGCTTCATCCAGCCTGGCATTTCGCATGATGTACTCTGCATATGAGTTAAATAAGCAGGGTGATGATATCAGCCTTGATGTGCTCCTTTCCCGATTTTGAGGCAGTTAGTTCCATGCCTGATTCTGTTGCTTCCCAACCTGCATAGTTTTTTCAGGAGACAGGTAAGGTGGTCTGGTATTCCCATCTCTTGAAGAATTTTCCAATTTGTTGTGATCCAGTTTGTTGTGATCCACAGTCAACGGCTTTAGCAGTGAATGCATTAAAGGCATCAGCAATGAAACAAATGTTTTTCTCTGGAACTCTCTTGCTTCATCTATGATCCAATGAATATTGACAATTTGATATGTGGTTCCTCTGCCTTTTCTAAATCCAGCTTGTACATCTGGAAGTTCTCAGTTAATGTATTGTTGAAGCGTAGCTTGAAGGGTTTGAATATTACCTTGCTAGCATGTGAAATGAGTGCAATTATGTGGTAGTTTGAACATTCTTTGGCATTACCCTTCTTTGGGATTTGAATGAAAACTGACCTTTCCAGTCCTGTGACCACTGTGGAGTTTTCCAAATTTGCTGGTGTACTGAGTGTAGCACTTTCACAGCATCATATTTTGGGATTCGAAATAGCTCAGCTCGAATATCATCACCTCCACTAGCTAGTGATGCTTCCTAAGGCCCACGTGACTTTTCTCTCCAGGATGCCTGGTCTAGGTGAGTTATTACACCTCATGGTTATCCAGATCTTTAAGTCTTTTTTTGTTTGTTTTTGGTGTAGTTCTTCTCTGTATTCTTGCCACCTCTTCTTAATATCTTCTACTTCTGTTAGGTTCATACTGTTTCTGTCCTTTATTTTGCCCATCTTTGCATGAAATGTTCCCTTGGTATCTCTGATTCTCTTGAAGAGATCTCTAGTTTCCCCATTCTACTCTTTTCCTCTGTTTCTCTGCATTGATCCCTGAGGAAGGCTTTCTTATCTCTCCTTTCTATTCTTTGAAACCCTGCATTCACTACTGATATATTTTTCCTTTTCTCCTTTGCCTTTCACTTCTCTTCTTTTCTCAGCTATTTGTAAGGCCTACTCAGACAACCATTTTACCTTTTTGCATTTCTTTTTCTTGGGGATGATTTTGATCACCACCTCTTATACAATGTTACAAACCTCCATCCATAGTTCTTCAGGCACTCTATCAAATCTAATCCCTTGATATAAACTGGGGAGTTAACACATCTTTCCCTGTTTCTAACATCTCTGGTCATTCTGGTAAAACTCTTTGTGTAGGGATTGACTCTCCTTTTCCTTACACTGTCTTTTTCTCCTGAGAAAATTTCATCTCCTTCACCAAGTTCTATGAATATTTCCTTCATATTAATACATTTACTTAATGGAGTAATTTATATTCCATTTAGTGGGCTAACATTTTCTCTCTCATGACTGACACAAACTGTGGCAATATATTCCTCCACATCTCTAACAAAAACATAAACTTTATTATGTCTCTCTGTTTCTCAAAATCTTGAATGTTTCCTCATTGCTTATAATGTTAACAATCTCCCATTAGCTTTAACAAACATTTACTGTATCATCACACAACCAACCTCAGGTAGTTTGTTTCCATGGGATGTAATCTCTGTCTCTCTTCTATAACCCCAGTCCTATTCATATGTAAAGAGTCACATAAAGTGTCTTATTCTATATTATATCTTTCTTCAAAGTCCCAGGCAAAATGTTTACTCACACTGAACTTTCCATGGTTCCTGTTTTTACCTTTTAGATTACACATATCTTGTACTAGCCTATGTTTTTCTCTTTTGTTAAATGTCTTACTTCATCTATTAATTCTGTCAGTTTTAGCAAAATTGGGGACTTTTAAACATTCCTGTTTTACAATATCTGGGCTTAAAACAAAATACAACAACAATAATAAAACAAAATCAAGGGAGTGACATTTTAACTAATACAAATAAAGAGATTAACACATCCTAATTAGTGTCATGTTACAAAAGAGAAAACCTGATCCTTTTCCAAGTCTATGGGGCTTTTGCAAAGCAGTTTTATTTTGGCCACACACAAAAAAATCTTAACACATTCCTAACACCAAAAAGACCATAAAGAAGGTTGAGCACTGAAGATTTGATACCTTCAAACTGTGGTACTGGAGAAAACTCCTGAGAGTCCCTTAGACAGCAAGGAGATAAAACTAGTCATCTTAAAGGAAGTCAATCCTGAACACTCATTGGAAGGACTGATGCAGAAGCTGATGCAAACAGCTGACTCATTGGAAAAGACCCTGATGCTGGAAAAGATTGAGGGCAGAAGGAGAAGAAGGCATCACAGGATGAGATGGCTGGATGGCATCTCCGGTGCAATGGCCGTGAACTTGGGCAAACCTGGGAGATGGTGAGGGACAGAGAGGCCTGGCAGTCCATGGGGTTGCAAAGAGTAGGACAAGACTGGGCAACTGAACAACAAACAGCAAAAAAAAATGTGCAAGATCACTTTCTTGGATCACAATATTAAAAAATAAAAGGAAATAAAAATAAACTGGAAATTAAAGACGTAAATTTTCTAATTAATTTTCAAGTGAAATTTAATGAAATTAGAATAAAGCTACATAGTATCTAAAAGCATTACAGTGAGAAAAATTAATTTTAAACTATGAGATATTGCCTAAGTTCTTCACTAAAAATACTTCATGTGAAAGATATAATGCATTAACTTGCTGAATATACATTTCAACTTTCAAGCAGGGTGGCTTTGAGAATGACAGGAACTGAGAAGCTAAAACCTACTTTTACATGACTTCCTCACAACTAGAATTTTGGATTTGAGATTGGTTCCTCCAAGAGCACACTCTTGTGAGTTTGTTTTCAACAGAAATTTAATCTGAGATACACATACTTTGCTAACTCTTCTAGTAGGCACATCACAAAAAGTAAAAAGAAACAAATGAAGTTAATTTTTAGTAATGCATTTGACTTTATCCAATATATTCAAAATATTGTTTTTGCAACATATAATCAATATTTAAAAGCTACAATGTTTTACATTGTAAAAATGTGCAAGATCCCATTTTAGTCTTCCCATTTAGTTTAGTTTTCCCATTTAGTCTTTGAAATCTTGTTTGTATTTTAAACTTAGAGCACATTTCCATGTGAATTAACTATGCATCAAATATTTAGCAACAGAATTATCTAATAACTGCCATGTTGGATAGCAGAGCTCTAAATGGTGAAAATGGGGAGAAGAAGTTTCCTATTACAGTTTTTTTCTGGTAGACACTGTGGTAGAGAAGTTGGGTTTTCTGCATCAGAAATAGATGCAGTGGTGGTGACTTGCTGATTCCTAGATCAAAGTTAAGGAGTGCATTCATGAAGTCAACATTTCTAGCAATGACATCCATCCCAATTTTTCTCTTTCTGATTGTATCAAATATGAAACCTCCCCTACAGGCTGGTTCTATGGTTTTGTTGGGTCATTCCTGATGGATCAGAAACAAGCTTGCTTTTTCAAACTTCCAAGATCTCCCTAAGTGTGCAATTCCATCAAATTTATTTTTGCTTAAAACAGAATTTTGGACACACACACAATTTTGCTTAAAATAGAAAAATCAGCTTCAATATAATGAGTATGAAGTGTAAAACAAATCAATAAGAAAAACATTAACTAAAAAACTTTTTTTAATTTAAATTTATTTATTTTAATTAGAGGGTAATTACTTTACAATATGTATTGGTTTTGCCATACATCAACATGAATCCACCACGGGTGTACACGTGTTCTCAATCCTGAACCCCCCTCCCACCTCCCTCCCCATACCATCCCTCTGGGTCATCCCAGTGCACCAGCCCCAAGCTTCCTGTATCCTGCACCAAACCTGGACTGGTGATTCGTTTCTTATATGATATTA
>NW_011494718.1:578973-579286 GCF_000754665.1 Bison bison bison
ACATATACAGAATGGAATATTACTCAGCCATTAAAAAGAATACATTTGAATCAGTTCTAATGAGGTGGATGAAACTGGAGCCGATTATACAGAGTGAAGTAAGCCAGAAAGAAAAACACCAATACAGTATGCTGCTGCTGCTGCTAAGTCGCTTCAGTCGTGTCCAACTCTGTGAGACCCCATAGATGGCAGGCCACCAGGCTTCCCCGTCCCTGGGATTCTCCTGGCAAGAACACTGGAGTGAGTTGCCATTTCCTTCTCCAATGTATGAAAGTGGAAAGTGAAAGTGAAGTCGCTCAGTCGTGTCCGACTC
>NW_011494718.1:580185-580868 GCF_000754665.1 Bison bison bison
GCTTATTGCAATGGATGACAGTTTCAGTTCAGTTGCTCGGTCATGTCCAACTCTTTGCTACCCCATGGACTGCAGCACCCCAGACTTTCCTTGTCCATCACCAACTCCCAGAGCTTGCTCAAACTCATGTCCATTGAGTCAGTAGTGCCATCCAACCATCTCATCCTCTGTCATCCCCTTCTCTTCCCACGTTCAATCTTTCCCAGCATCATGGTCTTTTCAAATGATTCAGTTCTTTCAGGTGGCCAAAGTATTGGAGCTTCATCATCAGTCCTTCCAGTGAATATTCAGGACTGATTTCCTTTAGAATTGACTGATTGAGTCTCCTCGCAGTCCAAGGGACTCTTTTTTTTTTTTTTAAGCTTTTTTATTTTTTTAAATTTTATTTTATTTTTAAACTTTACATAATTGTATTAGTTTTGCCAAATATCAAAATGAATCCACCACAGGTATACATGTGTTCCCCATCCTGAACCCTCCTCCCTCCTCCCTCCCCATACCGTCCCTCTGGGTCGTCCCAGTGCACTAGCCCCAAGCATCCAGTATCGTGCATCGAACCTGGACTGGCATCTCATTTCAGACATGATGTTTTACATGTTTCAATGCTATTCTCCCAAATCTTCCCACCCTCTCCCTCTCCCTCAGAGTCCATAAGACTGTTCTATACATCACTGTCTCTTTTG
>NW_011494718.1:581714-601249 GCF_000754665.1 Bison bison bison
AATTAGGTCCCATTTGTTTATTTTTGCTTTTATTTCCAATATTCTGGGAGGTGGGTCATAGAGGATCCTGCTGTGATGTATGTCAGAGAGTGTTTTGCCTATGTTCTTCTCTAAGAGTTTTATAGTTTAGATCTTTAATCCATTTTGAGTTTATTTTTGTGTATGGTGTTAGAAAGTGTTCTAGTTTCATTCTTTTACAAGTGGTTGACCAGTTTTCCCAGCACCACTTGTTAAAGATATTGTCTTTAATCCATTGTATATTCTTGCCCCCTTTGTCAAAAATAAGGTGTCCATATGTGCGTGGATTTATCTCTGGGCTTTCTATTTTGTTCCATTGATCTATGTTTCTGTCTTTGTGCCCGTACCATACTGTCTTGATAACTGTGGCTTTGTAGTAGAGCCTGAAGTCAGGCAGGTTGATTCCTCCGGTTCCATTCTTCTTTCTCAGGATCACTTTGGCTATTCGAGGTTTTTTGTATTTCCATACAAATTGTGAAATTATTTGTTCTAGCTCTGTAAAGAATACCCGTTGGTAGCTTGATAGGGATTGCATTGAATCTATAAATTGCTTTGGGTAGTGTACTCATTTTCACTATATTGATTCTTCCAATCCATGAACATGGTATATTTCTCCATCTATTAGTGTCCTCTTTGATTTCTTTCACCAGTGTTTTATAGTTTTCTATATATAGGTATTTAGTTTCTTTAGGTAGATATATTCCTAAGTATTTTATTCTTTCCGTTGCAATGGTGAATGGAATTGTTTCCTTAATTTCTCTTTCTGTTTTCTCATTATTAGTGTATAGGAATGCAAGGGATTTCTGTGTGTTGATTTTATATCCTGCAACTTTACTATAGTCATTGATTAGTTCTAGTAATTTTCTGGTGGAGTCTTTAGGGTTTTCTATGTAGAGGATCATGTCATCTGCAAATAGTGAGAGTTTTACTTCTTCTTTTCCAATTTGGATTCCTTTTATTTCTTTTTCTGCTCTGATTGCTGTGGCCAAAACTTCCAAAACTATGTTGAACAATAATGGTGAAAGTGGGCACCCTTGTCTTGTTCCTGACTTTAGAGGAAATGCTTTCAATTTTTCACCATTGAGGATAATGTTTGCTGTGAGTTTGTCATATATAGCTTTTATTATGTTGAGGTATGTTCCTTCTATTCCTGCTTTCTGGAGAGTTTTTATCATAAATGGGTGTTGAATTTTGTCAAAGGCTTTCTCTGCATCTATTGAGATAATCATATGGTTTTTATTTTTCAATTTGTTAATGTGGTGTATTACATTGATTGATTTGCAGATATTGAAGAATCCTTGCATCCCTGGGATAAAGCCCACTTGGTCATGGTGTATGATCTTTTAGGAGTCTTCTCCAACAGCACAGTTCAAAACCATTAATTCTTCAGGGCTCAGCTTTCTTTATAGTCCAACTCTCACATCCATACATGACTATGGAAAAAACCATAACTTTGGCTAGATGGACCTTTGTCAGCAAAGTAATGTCTCTGCTTTTAATATGCTGTCTAGTTGGTCATAGCTTTTCTTCCAAGAAGCAAGCATCTTTTAATTTCATAGCTGCAGTCACCATCTGCAGTGATTTTGGAGCCCAGAAAAATAAAGTCTCATGCTGTTTCCATTGTTTTCCCATCTATTTGCCATGAAGTGATGGGACCAAATGCCATGATCTTAGTTTTCTGAATTTTGAGTTTTAAGCCTACTTTTTCACTCTTCTCTTTTGCTTTCATCAGGAGTCTCTTCAGTTCTTCTTCACTTTCTGCCATAAGTGTGGAGTCATCTGCATATCTGAGGTTACTGATATTTCTCCTGGCAATCTTGATTCCAGCGTGTGTGTCTTCTAACCTGGCATTTTGCATGATGTACTGCGCATATAAGTTAAATAAACAGGGTGACAATATACATCCTTGACATACTCCTTTCCCAAGAAAGAAGCAAATCTTCCCCCAATTTAACTGCCATCGTCAAAATGAGTGCACCTTTTAATTCAGCTAACCAACAAAGTAAATGATAAAAATATCACAAAGATAGATAGGCTATCTAGCATGTAGCTTATAAATTAAAAATTAATGTTTTACTCAACACCACCAGCAACAAATTCTAACATATATATTCTTTGAATATTCAATTAACTCATTACTAATTTATCTCTGAGTAATTTAGAGAGCTTCTGAGTGCCCCCACCTGTGGATGGTGTAAGATAATGGCCAAGAGAGTATAAGAAGAGTGATCCAAATGTTTTCAAGAAAGGTAAAAATGAAACTAAAACCAAAAATAAAGATTTATGCAGTGTATGGGGAAGGCACTGGACTAATTGAGCATGCCAAAAATTATTTGTGAAGTTTTATGCTGGAGATTTCTCGCTGGATGATGCCCCATGTTTGGGTAGACCAGTTGAAGCTGACAGTGATCAAATCAAGACATTAATTGAGAACAATCAATGTTATACCATGCAGAAGATAACTGACATACTCAAAATATCCAAAGTACTGAAACTAATTTGTACTATCTTGGTTATGTTAATTGCTTTGATGTTTGGGTTCCATATAAAGTAAAGGAAAAAAACCTTCTTGACCATATTTCCACATGCAATTCTCTACTTAAATGTAATGAAAACATTTGACTTTTAAAACAAGTTGTGACAGGTGATGAAAAGTGGATACTGTACAATAATGTGGAGTGTTTGAGATCATGGAGCAAGTGAAATGAACCGCTACCCACAACACCAAACTTCATAATTCCATCTTCCCCAAACTTTTAATCTTTTTGAGCAAAGAAGGCTCGGTTGTTTTTCATCCAAAGAAGGTGATGTGTATATGGTGGGATTGGAAGGGAGTCCTCTATTTATGAGCTCCTTATAAGAAATCAAATGATTAATTTCAACAAGTACTGCTCCCAGTTTAACCAACTGAAACCAGCACTTGACAAAAAGTGTCTGGAATTAGTCAGCAGAAAATGCATAATCTTACATCAGGATAATACAAGACAGCATGTTTCATTGATGACCAGGCAACCAGTTTGAGAGGGAAGTTGATTCATCTGCCATATTCACTAGACATGGAACCTTTGAATTCCTATTTATTTTGATCTTCATAAAATTCTCTCTTTTTTTTTAGTTTATTTTTATTTTTTTAATATAAATTTATTTATTTTAATTGGAGGTTAATTACTTTACAATATTGTATTGGTTTTGCCATACATCAACATGAATCCACCACAGGTATACACGTGTTCCTCATCCTGAACCCCCTCCCTTGTCCCTCTCCATACCATCCCTCTGGGTCATCCCAGTGCACCAGCCCCAAGCATCCAGTATCATGCATCAAACCTGGACTGGTGATTCGTTTTATATATGATATTATACATGCTTCAATGCCATTTTCCCAAATCATCCCACCCTCTCCCTCTCCCACAGAGTCCAAAAGACTGTTCTTTACATCTGTGTCTCTTTTGCTGTCTCGCATTCAGGGTTATCGTTACCATCTTTCTAAATTCCATATATAAGTGTTAGTATACTGTATTGGTATTTTTCTTTCTGGCTTACTTCACTGTATATACTAGGCTCCAGTTTCATCCACCTCATTAGGACTGATTCAAATGTATTCTTTTTAATGGCTGAGTAATACTCCATTGTGTATATGTACCACAGCTTTCTTATCCATTCATCTGCTGGTGGACATCTAGGTTGCTTCCATGTCCTGACTATTATAAACAGTGCTGTGATGAACACTGGGGTACACGTGTCTCTTTCAATTCTGGTTTCCTTGGTGTGTATGCCCAGCAGTGGAATTGCTGGATCATAAGGCAGTTCTATGTCCAGTTTTTTAAGGAATCTCCACACTGTTCTCCATAGTGGCTGTACTAGTTTGCATTCCCACCAACAGTGTAACTAATCTCAAAAATATACAAGCAACTCCTGCAGCTCAATTCCAGAAAAAATAAACGACCCAATCAAAAAATGGGCCAAAGAAATAAATAGACATTTCTCCAAAGAAAGCATACAGATGGCTAACAAACACATGAAAAGATGCTCAACATCACTCATTATCAGAGAAATGCAAATCAAAACCACGATGAGGTACTATTTCATGCCAGTCAGAATGGCTGTGATCCAAAAGTCTACAAGCAATAAAAGCTGGAAAGGGTGTGAAGAAAAGGGAATCCTCTTATAAAATCCTCTTAATGAAAAAAAAAAATTCAATTCTGTGGAAGACTGTAAAAGGCACCTGGAACAGTGCCTTTTTTGCTCAAAAAGATTAAAAGTTTGGGGAAGATGGAATTATGAAGTTTTTTGAAAAACAAGGTAGAAAATGTTAGTGGAACAAAACAGTGAGTATGTTGCTCAATAAAGTTCTTTGTGAAAATGAAAATGGATATTTTATTTTTACTTGAAAACTGAAGGAATCATCTGGCCAACCCAATGGAAGAAATTGCCTTTATCCATATCCTTTTGTCTGTGTAGACATAGCTAAGCAATGCTGCTCCCAATGGCTGACTTAAAAGAACCTCAGGTACTTTCTAAAGCACAGACACTCACAAACACTTCAAAGAATGTGAGCCAACTGAAAACTCAATCATCTGACTCAAAGCCTAAATCAGAAACTGAAAGAAATAATTCAGACTAAACCCAAATTAAATGAATAGAGCCAAGAGTCTCACTGGGTTTCCCTGGTGACTCAGATGGCAAAAAGTCTGCTTGCAATGCAGGAGACCTGGGTTCGATGCCTAGGTTGGGAAGATTCCCTGGAGGAGGACACGGCAACCCACTCCATTATTCTTGTCTGAAGAATCCCCATGGACAGAGGATCCTGGCGGGCTACAGTCCACAGGGTCAGAAAGATTGGGACACAACTGAGCAGCTAAGCACAATAACAGCAAAGAATCTTACTGGCTACCTGATACTCATCATATCTCCAAGATAACAAGAACTTCAATTATTTTAAAAATGAAAAAGTTGTACATGACCTATGATCATTTTAATTGCTATGATTTGACAATCCATGACAACAAAACTTCATTAAAAGATTCTAAGAGCTGATGTCTTAAAAATTAAAATAAAGTTTCTGACTTTCACCTCATTCCATACATTTGTTTAGTTTAATTATCAATACATTGATTAATTAATTGAATTACATCCTCAAAATTACGTTTTCTAAGTTAGCAATCACAAAACTTGAAACTACCCCAGTATTACCAATTATGATGTGGGAAAATATCATGTAAGCCTCCTATTTTTTCTTATAATGTTTTTTAATTTGTAAACCAATTTATAAGAATTTTAGGAAGCTAGATTCATAAGAATAGATCTAGAACTAGTTAGACTAACATAATTAAACAGCTATTTCCTAAAAGAAAGGAAGAGAAAAAATAATCATAGCAAACACACAATATGGCCAAATATAATCAATTTCGTGCTCGATTGATTAAATGAGAAAATATTTTATAGTCAATTATCCAATTTTTGTATAATAACAGATGGTAACTAGATTTATCATGACAATCATTTTGAAATGTATAGAAATATCAAATCACTGTATTGTGTAACAGGAACTAACATAGTGTTACAGGTCAATTATACCACAATAACAAATAAACAAACAGATAGAAAAAGAGATCAGATTTGTGGTTACCACAGCCAGTTGTGGGGTAGGGTAAATTGGATAAGGTAATCTAAAGGCACAAACTTCTAGTTGTAAGATAAGTAAATACTAGGGATATAACTTACAACATGATTAATATAATTAACACTGCTTTATGTTGTATATTAAAGTTGCCAAGAGAGTAAATCCTAAGAGTTCTCATCACTAGGGAGAAATGTTCTTTTCTATTTCTTTAAGTTTATATCCGTGTGAGTGATAACTGTTCCCTAAACTTATTGTGGTCATCATTTCATGATATGTAAGTCAAATCAGTATGCTGCACATTTCAAACTTACACAGTGCTGCATGTCAATTATGACTCAATAAAGCTGGGAAGAAAATAAAAAGCATTTTAAATGTTTTAAAAATAAAATACATCATTATTTTCTGGGTAGAGTTTATCCAATGGAATCTTCGGGACATAATGAGAATCATTCTTACACTCAAATCTCAGCAAACTTACATGTGAAAGAATAACTCTAAGTCTTAAGAGACTGTCCAAAAAAGTTTGGGTCCAAATAATATACTTATTTAGTCTACAGCATACAAATTTTATAAAATGGGTAAAACATAAATATATAAAATATATACCAATAAAATATTTATTTGATCACAGAAACTTGCTCTTTTTTTGAAAAAGGATTTTTGATGTAATTTACATTTCTTGAAACATTTTTAAATGTTAGAGCACTAAGGAGGTACAGAGCACTCCAGTTTTTCTAAATGAGGATGAATTTTATAATTTCCAAAACAACTATAGTCCCAAAACATTGAATAACATATAAATGTTAAGTGTAAAACCCATATGAAATGTGTTTTGTTTATACCAAATACTCTGATGTAAACAATGCATTAATATATTCACTGTTATTAATAACAGAAAGATTAAAATATACAAAGTTATAACATATATGCAAAATATTTAAAAAAATAGAAGATTATTACCCAATGTAAGATATAAAGAGATAATATTTTTATAAATAAGGCCAAGTAAGATAAACAGGATTTAGCACCAAAGAAAGCAGAGAGGTGCTTGATTTTTCCTCTTTCATTCTCCCTCGTATTCTCTATTAAGGTCAAACACCCCCATGAACACTCTCCCTTCATTCCCTAAAGTGAAAGCAATCACTTTTTCTTTAATAATTATATTTATTTATCTTTAATTGATTGATGATTGATTTACAATGTTGGTTTAATTTCTGTTATACATAAACAAGAATTAACCATAGGTGTACATATGTCTGCTCCCTCTTGAAACTCCCTCCCACCTCTTACTCTTTTCATTCCTCTGGGTTATTACAGAGCCTCAGTTTGAGTTCACTGAGTCATACAGAAAATTTCCATTGGCTAACTATTTTATATATGTTAGTGTATATGCTTCCATGCTACTGTCTCTATTCTCATCCTCTCCTTCCTATCCCCTGCCCTTGTCCATAAGTCTATTTTCTATGTCTGCATCTTCATTGCTTCCCTGTGAATAAGTTTATCAGTATCATCTTTCTAGATCCCATATATATGCATTAGTAAATGATATTTGTTTTTCTCTTTCTGACTTACTTCACTTTTTATATTAGGCTTTAGGTCATCCACCTCATTAGGACTGACTCAAATGTGTTCCTTTTTATGGTTGAGTAGATGGTGATTGCAGCCATGAAATTAAAAGATGCTTACTCTTTGGAAGGAAAGTTATGACCAACCTTGATAGCATATTCAAAAGCAGAGACATTACTTTGCCAACAAAGGTCCATCTAGTCAACAATATGGTTTTTCCAGTAGTCATGTATGGATGTGAGAGTTGGACTATAAAGAAGGCTGAGCGCCAAAGAATTGATGCTTTTGAACTGTGGTGTTGGAGAAGACTCTTGAGAGTCCCTTGGACTGCAAGGAGATCCAACCAGTCCATTCTAAAGGAGATCAGTCCTGAGTGTTCATTGGAAGGACTGATGTTGAAGCTGAAACTCCAATACTTTGGCCACCTGAAGGGAAGAGCTGACTCATTGGAAAAGACCCTGACCCTGGGAAAAATTGAGAGCAGGAGGAGAAGGGGACGATAGAGGATAAGATGGTTAGATTGCATCACTGACTCGATGGACATGGGTTTGGGTGGACTCCTGGAGTTGGTGATGGACAGGGAAGCCTGGCGTGCTGCAGTTCATGGGGTTGCAAAGAGTCGGACATGACTGAGTGACTGAACTGAAACTGAACTAAGTATTCTATTGCATATATGTACCACAGCTTCTTTATCCATTCATCTGTTGATGGATATCTAGGTTGCTTCCATATCCAAGATATTATAAACAGTGCTGCAATGAACATCAGGGTACATGTGTCTTTTTCAGTTTTGGTTTCCTTGGGGTAAATGCCTAGAAGTGGTATTGCTGGGTCTTACAGTGGTTTTATTCTTAATTTTGTAAGGAACCTCCACACTGTCTTCCATAGTGACTGTATCAATTTACATTCCCACCAGCAGTGCAAGAGTGTTGCCTTTTCTCCACATCCTCTCCAGCACTAGTTATCTGTGGATTTTTGGATGCTGGTCATTCTGACTGGTGTGAGGTGGTAGCTCATTGTAGTTTTGATTTGCATTTTTCTAATAATAAGTGATGTTGGGTATTTCTTCATGTGTTTGTTAGCCATCTGTATGTCTTCTTTGGAAAAATGCCTATTTAGTTATTTTGCCTGCTTGTGGATTGGATTGTTCATTTTTCTGGTATTGAGTTGTATGAGCTGCTTATATGTTTTGGAAATTAATCCTTTGTCAATTGTTTCATTTGCTATTATTTTCTCCCATTCTGAAGGTTGTCTTTTTACCTTATTTATAGTTTCCTTTGCTGTGCAAAAGCAAAATGATCACTTTTAATGGAACATCTATAAGCTTTCATTTGTTTATTATGCAAGGTATTTATCATATTTGATCATTATTCCTGACATCAGCTCTACTAGATGAGACATCCACTCATTCAGAGTGTGACCATATGTCACTCATCCTTCTATGCCTATGTTATCCCATTAATATATAATAATCTTAATCAACTAGACATCATTATAAAAGTTATAGATGTTACAACTAAATTTATCAGAATATCAAGGGCTGTGCTATGTGCTTTGAGAGTTAAGGCCATGATATTCTCATTCATGCCCTACGTATTTATTTATACATTTACATTTGGCATTGAAATACACTTAATTATTTAATATCTTAATTTTAGGAACTAACACTATGCTTTATAGGGTTAATTCAAAATATAGTAAAGTTGTATCATTCTAAACTTTGAACATATATTTTCTAAAAAAAGTTGTTGAAAACAAATAACTGTCCAGTTTTACTTGTAATATATAGAAAAGTCATTTTACTTTCTTTTTTTGTTTGATACTTAACTTATGTTATCATTAAGCTTTTCACACTTTTCCTGTTGTTTGTATAAATTTTAATTTTCTTAGAGTAGTAATTGACTGCAATGAAACTTCTAAAAAAATTGAGGTCATTTTTCTAAAGATATATATATATATGTATATGTATATATATTTAATATTTTCATCCTCTCAAGCTTGAATTTATGCTGTGATCTGAAAAAAAGAAAAAAACATTCTATTCTTACTGAGGTTCTTTTCTGTCTTTTTCCGTAGTTTCTATAGGGACTGCAATTGGACAAGGAAATTTATGTTGGCTAACAGCTTTTGGTTCTCACTGGAGGTTGCCAGATGTCAAATTAACTGACCAGCCAACAGGGATACAGTTGCTAAATGTAGTCTGCATAAGGCCTCCTCTTTGTACAATCTGGGTAATGCTTCGCACAGCATGCCAATTAGAACACCATACACTAAAACACATTAAGGCAATTAGTGCCTGACTCCTGTACTGTTTCTGTCTTTGAAACTAAGAATTTCAATGTTATGTGGCATTTGAACACTTGGCAGAAAAACAAGATCTGAAGGACTGGTATTACATTCTTCAGAGCAATACATCAATATAGTTAAGGCTATCTGATGACTTAGATTATTATTGTATTTTCTTTCTTTTATGAGGTGCCAGACACATTTAATTAAATCATAATCAATGTTATAAATTTGACTCTTACAAACTCAGTAATTCTTTAAGAGTTTTAGTCATGTTGCTAGGAAAGAATGTGATATCATCATGTCCTTTACTCAACACAGTTCCTCTTGTGATCTTAATTTTCAAATTTCATCATATAGAGTACTTTCAATATTCAAATTCTGATGCAGAGCTTATAGTTTTGATTTTTTGCCCATTGTATTAACTAGAACACTAATTTTTTAAAAAATGCTTAAAATATATACAAAAATATCTCACAATTGTGGTACAAAAATATAAATTATAAATCCTCAGGAGAACTTTTAAGTGGAGAAATCATTCAAATAATGCACACAGAAATGAGTGACATGGTTGAAGGATTGATCTTATGGAAAACACATCATGACAACTGCAGAAAAGCAGATTTCATGTTTGAAATTCAAAATTAGCAATTTAAAAAATTAAAAATTAAAAAGCTACAGAAAATCTTTCAGATCAAAAAAGTCATCACTTCAGCCTATAGTACTAACTTGACATGTGAAAGAAACAACTGATTATGCAATAAGATTAGTTCTTTTGAGCTAAATGAAAACTTATCATCACATTATGCACTTTAATGTTTATTATTTTGGGAAAGTATTTTTTAAAAGTAACTCAAATAACAGGTCAAAACAGTAAATGTAGATTTAGCTAGGGGCAAGTAAGTTTTGTGGGTAAGAAGAACACAATTTAGTAACTGGTCTGCTCTGACATTGTTTTTGTATAATAAAGATCATCAACTGAAAGAAAAATACAAAGAGCTATTGTTTTATGATCATTTTATTTATTCTTTGAGAGCATGTCCTGTGAACTGAGGCATTTATATACTGGGTTATTAGAATAAAATGGCTAATAAAAGATCTTACTACATATTGAATTAATTGCTCTTCTAATTGTTTTCTGGTTTTACTAATAATTAAGAGCAAACAGTTCAGGTTCTCTGCATGTGGCCTGATGATTTCAACAGAGAAAGTCATACGCTTTACACTGATTTTAAAGTCAAACACATGGAAATTTCCATGTTTCATAGCAATTGTTTTCAGATATTAAGAAAATAAAGGAGAATAGCTCATTTTTACTGTTTTAAGAAATGTTTAAATCTGTTGTTATTTTAAAATTATTAAAGCAGTGTAATTACTTATTTGTTTTTGAAATTATTAAAGCATTTTAATTACTTTTATTTTGATGTTGGAACCTATATGGATGAGGAGACTTTCCTTGTCCTTCTGAATAAAAGTGAAAAAGAGAAAATGGATAGCAATCCACTATATTTATTACTGCAGAGTACTTAAAAGGATTCAATACTAAGCACAGCCTTACAAATGAACTGTGACCTCAGTCACCAATGGTGTTTTTAGAGCACTCATAGTAATTTGGAAAGCACTAAGTATAACCTTCTATCAAATACACTCCAACTAAAGTAGAAGGAGGAGGAAATTATGCAGAAATGTCAGCACTTTTCCAGTAGCAAAAAATGAAAGCACCACACCCATTTTCATCTGAAATAGCTAGATAATTGAGGGTAAGGGGTGCTTTCAAAAAACCTTGTCTGAGTGATTAGCTTTCGATAACTCATCTCTCCTCAATACCCTGGGAAAGCAATGTGATTAATTCAGTGCTCTACTGACCTGAAGAAACTAGAGTCCATGGTGCAGACATTTGATATTTTTGGCCCAGCTGTGCTCTGCTTTATTGAAAAAATTTTTTTTCTTTTTAGTTTTGGTTGTCAGACATAGTGTAAGTCTGAATAAAAACTTTTTCTGGAAAGTGAGGAAGAGATAAAACTTGAAGGACGTTGTCCCCTCTGAGTTGTAGCCACTTCAGCATGTTATGGTTGTAGAGTTGGTGTTGCTAGTTTCAAACAAACCATGATCACTTATTTTAAGGACCATCAGTAAATGTCGTTAAAGGGCTTCAAAGATGAAAAGCAATAAATATATAAATAAACACACCTCAGATGCTTCATATTGATTGGGGGTTGGTTTTACAGTGCAAAACTATTGCTTTAGTGGTTGGAAAAGTGATCCAAAGTGAGTTATCTGCTTGAAGCTGAAGGCCGAGATCATTAATTATTGCCACCTGAGCAGTGCAGCTTAAAAAATATATCTGGCCTGGCCTCAAAACCAGACCCAGAGCATGATGGAGAGTTTAGAAATATTCACAGGAAAAACCAGTGTTCAAGTGCAGCTGCAAGTTGTGAATAGAGTTAAGTTATAAAATAACTTGGTGATTTTACAATGCATCATAAAAACTGATGTCAAATAAGTCTTGGTGTATACCAATCAACTACCCAGAAATGATTTTTCCAATTTTACTCAAAGATGTTTGCTTTGATAAATCTAGGATGTCAGAAATTTTTTGTGAGAAGGTAATTTAATCAAGTTAGTTGTGGGATATTACTGCTATTTAGACATTTAGTTGCTTACAGATAGAGATGAAAGGAGAGATAAAGCCTAAAGCCCCTGAGTGCTGTTATGAATATATGCATTCTTCCTTTCCAGACTCCTTTTGGATTCTCTTTTTACCTCTGTAGGAATATCTTGTATTTCCCAACCATTTTGTAAATACTTATTGCAAGTTTCTTTTCAGGGTGTCTGATTTGACTGTGATCTCACAGATATTTGTTCTTTGTGGGTGGGGGAAGGTGAGGACCCAAGTGCCTATTCTGTTCTTGGAGCAGCCATGGATGTCCTGTCAAATACCATGCTCCATGCCTAAGTAATTATACAGGATGTGTCTGCACCACAAGATAATGACATCAGGTAATCACTTCATTTTAAAGGTGAGAAAAATCAAGCTAAGAATGTGTCCAAAGATATTTAACAAGTAGAGCAAGGATTTAATGACACTTTCTAATCCTAAATTTTGTTTTTATATTAAATGTATAGATTTTTAAAATTAATTTTCACATTTATTTCAGTGTTAAATATTTCCAGTGATGACCTATATCACTTGGATTGCTATATTAATTGGATAAACTCCAATCTCTTTCTCAGCTAAAAATTTATTTTGCACTAGTACATATGTACATGCACAACATATGCTTTATGGGATTCATGCCTAGAGATGATGTGGTCTCAATGAGAAACACTGACTTGGATGCAGGTAGAGTTGGCACTTTCGTCTAGGATATAATCTGGGGAGTCATGAAGGAATGTTGTAAAGTGAGGTTTCACCAAAGGCCAAAAGAATAATGGGCTCTCCCAGGGGCTAGAGGCTCTTGGCTCTTGGCTTCTGTCACACATGCAGCTCTCCACTGCCCAGCACTAGTCCACTGGATCAGCAGAACTGCAGGCCCCCAAAGAACTGCCAGTTAAAGCACTCACTGGAGGGTCAGAGGTTATGTGAAAGTCATTCAGTCGTGTCCAGCTCTTTAAGACTCCATAGACAATGGAATTCTCCAGCCCGGAATACTGGAGCGGGTAGCCTTTCCCTTCTCCAGGGGATCTTCCCAACCCAGGGATTGAACCCAGGTCTCCGGCATTGCAGGAGGATTCTTTACCAGCTGAGCCACAAGGGGTTATGAGGTGACAGTAATATATTCACTCACACATTCTAACTATTATTCCCTATCTTCAAAGGAGCAGAGGATCAGAAAAAAGTTTGTAAGTGATTGATCCAGATAATATGCCTTACAGTTTCTTTCTCACAAGAGGCTGGTACTACTTCATTATTTTATTTTTAAGTTATTCTCAGTGAGTTGACAGTATATAGTATGTTTTATGGAAAACTTCAATGTGTGGTTTCTAATCTTCATGAGAAAAGTAAGATGAAATGTACAAATTTTATTTGTACTTCAAATAATGCTCACAATATCAAGATACAAACATATTAGACCATATGCTATATGCATATTAGACCATTAGCATGTATGCTAAATCAAGGGGACAGAAAATGGCTAGATGAAAAACATTCAGTCACAGAAGTAAATATATTGACTGAGAGACTTATAAGCAACAGCAGCAACATCACCTAAATTTTTATTTCAATTTGATAGGTTTTATATTATTGGAATTTTTCAAATAAAACTGTCCTAGGTTATCTAATTTGTAACCAGGTTTGTGTGTGTGCTGAATTTCTTGTCTGACAGAGGAAATGATCTTCTTCCCCATAAATCACTAGGAAAGGGCTAACTAATAGTTATAACCACTCTTTATAATGTATTTACCCCTACTAGAAAGTACATTATATGTATAATCTTCCTTAATTCTTTAGTTCAAAGCTTTTGGGTATCTCATTCTTGTGTCAAAAATCAGGAAAGTGAAGCTAGAGAAGGAACTTGCCCAAGGCCAAACAGCTCCTCAGTGGCAAAGTCAGACTTAGAACTTCTGTTAATGAAGCTTATGTTTTTAATCAGCTAGTCCACTGCTTCTCTCCAACATAACTGTCAATGGGTCACTTTGTCTTTACAAATAATATGTTTAGAAGAGCTAGAAATAGTTTGACTTTTCTACAACTTATGTACAATGACTATAGTAAACATATACCAGAAGTGCACTCTATAGTAGTTAGCACAGCACATATATAAACTAATAATCCTTATAACAACTTTGTGAAATATTATGAAATAATAAGATTATCCATTTTATCATGAGGAAACTGAAGGCACATGAGATTAAAAATATGGGTCCAAGGTTATCAAGCTGTTAAGAAGAAAACTGGAATTTAGTTTGAGAGACTAATTCTAAGTGACACTCTTGTACCTCCCCAGCTGGGTGCTCAGGGGACACAGTGAAGATGCAGTACAGGCGCAGATTTTACCAACTGAATATGCATGGTTGACAAACCGATCAGTCTCACGAGGTAGGAAGTGATATGACCCCTTCTTACTCCATTCCATTCCCTCTATTTCCTTTTGGCAAAGTGGATGCCTGAATAAAGAATACAATAATTTCTAGATCTCATTAGGTGACAATACATGGTTTCTGAACATACAAGTTAGTGGCTCTTCTTGAGATTTCTACAGCAAATAATGCCTAAATATGAGAACAAACCAAAAGTGCTGACAGCAAATATATGCCACTGCTGTGGCCAAACATAATCTTATTGCAATGTGTTACCAGAAATGAGGATGAGCCATAAGCAGGGCTTCCTCCGGGCGCCAGTGGTAAAGAACCCACGTGCCAGTGCAGGAGATGTACGGATGCTAGTTCGCTCCCTGGGTCAGGAAGATCCCCTGGAGGAGGGCATGGCAACGCACTCCAGTATTCTTTCCTGGAGAATCCCATGGACGGAGGACCCTGGCAGGCTACAGTCCATTGGGTCACAGAGTTGGACATGACTGAAGCCTCTTAACACACACACATGATAAGCAGGTAAGAGAAGGAATAAACTGCAGTTCAGGTGCAATTAATTTAGCTCCTATGTACCCCTATCCATAAACAGCATCCAGCTGGCAGACACAGGAACTGAATTAGATCAGCTAACTTTCATGGGCTGCCTATATCATTCACTTAATTTCATAAAGCAGCTAACTTTTAAAATCTAAGCAGCATGTGTGTGTGCAGTTGCTGGCTCTTTGAGACCCTACAGACTGTGGCCCAACAGGCTCCTCTGTCCATGGAATTTTCCCAGCAACAATACAGGAGCAGGTTGCCATTTCATCCTCCAGGGTATCTTCCCCACCCAGGAATCGAACACTACATCTCCTGCATTGCAGGTGGATTCTTTACTGCTGAGCCACTGGGCAAGCCTATAAGACACGCATATGCCCCCACAAATTTGTTGGTAATTTTTTCTATTATACACACATGTGTAAATCTTAAAAATGTTTTATCATCCAAAATGATTTCACATAGCATCAATTGCATTTGGGACTCTGAATTAAAAATTAGAGATGCTTTGAAGAATTGCTCAAGGCTGAGAGAGAGAACCTTAGAAGAAAGAAGGTAAAATAAGTCTTACATGTGCTGGAGAGGGTCCCATAAGAATGGGGTGAAAAGGAGAGTTAAAAGGTCTAGAGTAGCTAAAAGCCATAAAAAACAGTGTCTCCCAATTTCATGGAGCCAAAATATATGCACACTATTTAATTAGAAGGTTGACACAGTTCCCAGGGGTGAAACCAAGGGAGAGAGGGAGACACATTTTCTTCCATATATGTCTGAGTTATCTTTTTGACAAGGAACATGAAGGGAAATATTCATGTATTACTTGGTTTCATAGCAAACAACAATCACAACTAGCTAATAATAAATTGACTTGATTAGAAAATAGACATTTCTAACCGAAGTTGTCTACAAGACAAGTTTAACTACTGTGATATCAAACAAAATAGACAAGCAGCATAGAGAATACCTCTTGCTGCTGCTGCTGCTGCTAAGTCGCTTCAGTCGTGTCCAACTCTGTGCGACCCCACAGACGGCAGTCCACCAGGCTCCCCCATCCCTGGGATTCTCCAGGCAAGAATACTGGAGTGGGTTGCCATTTCCTTCTCCAATGCATGAAAGTGAAAAGTGAAAGTGAAGTTGCTCAGTCGTGTCCGACTCTCAGCAACCCCATGGACTGCAGCCTACTAGGCTCCTCCATCCATGGGATTTTCCAGGCAAGAGTACTGGAGTGGGGTGCCATTGCCTTCTCCCAGAGAACACCTCTTACTTCAGTTATTTTGGGTGGCTTCCTCCCTAGGATTGCTGGGGTCAATGGGATTCTGCTGCAAGTGGCAAAGGTGGTCAGAGGCACCTGCCAATTAGAAGCCAAGGTTTCTTTAGGATGTCCTACTAAAGGATCAATCTCCTCTTTTATCTTCCCAGGAGACTGGATTCATATAAGGCACATATATATGGCTAGTGCTTCTGACAGAACACTCAACTCCTTTCTCACATGCATATTCTTTTTTTTTTTTATGTTTTCTTAGAAATTCTTACCAGTTTATATTTTTCAGGGGCAAGGCAAAATCTATTTTTGTTTACAATCATAGTAACAGTAGAAATAAAACTTAAAGTAGGTATTTTATTATGAAAAACAGAATTAGATTTAATACATATTTAAAAATAAATCAGGGGTTTGAGGTCTAGGATATAGTGGTGTAAGTAAGAATTCTCTGCAAATATTTTAGCTATAAAGAAACACTTCTATATTTTGATTTGAGCTTCTACTATGTCATTCATTGTAATTCCAGATTACAAATTTATAAAATTGTAAAACTGAGCAATGATATATTCTGTACAGAAAACATAATAGGCAGATGTCCCTATCTGATAATATTTTATTCAGGACAAATGAATGAAACAGTTATTACTGCAAAGTAAGTGATGTTTAGTCGAACTCCAGGTAGAAACTTTTACAAATTCACATATGATTAAATAGTCTAGGGAGATGTTTGTAAGTCATTTAGATTAACAAGGGACATTTTAAAGGTCTGGCAGTAGGGAGGAGGGAGTCAGCAGTTTAAGAGGATCCTCTAAAGGAAAGTTGTATTTCCTAGGCTTTCAAATAGGCTAAGCAAAATGCATTCTTCTTTAGCCTTGCACTAGAGGAATACCATTATTAATTATGCAAACATTTTTTGATGTAAAAGAATTTGAGAATGACTCAGCAAGAGATTTCAAAACCAAATACTTCTACTTGCTTATCGAACATGTTCTTTCCAGAACTGTTCTCTGTTCTATGACCTGGGGTGAGAAGATTGAGATCTATGGAGGAGAGGTTCCATCACTGTAGCAGCTTTTGAGAAAACCCCAGTTTTGCCAGGAACATGGACTCATTCAGTTCTACCCAATCTTCCCATCATTTTTACTCTAAGTTGAAAGTAACTGATAGCTTTTCTAAGTTTAGCCTCTAATTTTTCTTTAATAAGCATAAAACAGAGTCCAATCTCCTAACCAAAGACTGGGTCTACCTGTCAAAAGTGCGTGTGTGTGTGTGTGTGTGTGTGCACATGGGTGTGGTTTTCTTCATATTTTCCTCTAGAGGAGCGTGTATGTTGATTGTTACTCAGAAAAGGGGGGGCATTTAAATCTTAAGATATAAAGGCAACAGAAGATTTTTTTATAAATCCCTGAGAAAGTAATAATTCAAGATTTAGTTGGAGAAGGCAAGGCTCCCAATCATGAGTCCTTTGGAAATTTGGGGAAGAAGTCCTCTCACCTATTTTGGAAACTACTTGCAGATGTAGGGATTGCTCACAACAGGGGCTTTGCAGAGATTTCCTCTGATTTTTTTTTTCTCCCCAATTTCCCACAGCCTGTGTTTGTCCTATGTCTGCTAGGCTGACATGTGGTTTACCTCGCTAATCCTGCTGCCAGGTTTTACACACTCTCCTCCGAAGTAAAACTGAAGCCAGAGGATACTGAGCAACTCTGGGCATGGACGCCAGAGCTGTCACAGAAAATTTGCTTCCCAAGTGTTCCTTCCAACTTCCCTTCCTGAGCCCGCGTGAGCCACAGCGCAGCCCTTGGCTAGGTCTTCGCGTTTCCTGCTGCTGCAATCTGTAACTGGATTTTGGATTTTTTTTTAACTGCAGTTCTGAGGATCTCAGTTCTTAGGAAAACTTTGCTGGTTGTGGGACTTTGAAAGCAGTCAGTTTCTTTACCTCGGTCGCGGAGGCCCATTTTTCCTCCCCTCGGGCTGTACCGAGGCAAAGGCGGCAAAGGGGAGACGCAAACTGCTTGTGTTGGGGAGGAAGTGGAGGTTTGAGCCAAGTTGTCAGCATCCCTGGCCCACCCCCGGTCTGGCGCTCTCGGCTGGCACGTACATCATCTATTAACTGCTGTTCGTGGACGCAGTGCATGATATATTAATTTTTATCTTTAGTAAATTACAAATGGAATTCTCGGCGCACTCGTGTCTGTCTGCTCCTACAGGGCTACCGAAAGGAGGCGGAGAGGAGGCTGTGGCCCGGATCCTGACCCTGATTGTATGAATAAGTAAGCAGGATGCAAGTGATTGGGTTAGATGCCGTGAAGATTTTTTTTTTTTTTTTTTTCAAGTTAGGAAGAGGGTAAAGAGACAGCCTTGGGGGGAAAGACAAACAGTGCATCCCCAAATCCTCCCACTTTAGCTCTTCTCGCAGTCTTGTTTTGCTGCTTCTGCGGCTTTTAAGGTCTGGCGGCAAAGGAATGTCTGCTCCCCACCCGCGACCACGGTCCCCCACTTTCAGCTCAGACGCGCTGATGTGAAGACTGGTCTTGTCTTTCCAGAGCGGCATCGGGTCCGGGTGCGGGGTGCACGCGGGATCTGAGCCCGAGAACCTGAGCCTGGGGCAGCCGAGCCGTTGAGTAGCTGAAAGGACGGCCGCCGGGAGACAGCCTGGCCGCGCGCCCGCCCGGACCCGCTCCCTACCTGCCCCCGCCGCCACCTCGCCCGCGCCGGGGGACAGGTCGCCCTGCCCTCTCTCCGCCCGGCGGCGCCCCATGTCCCCGGACACCTGAGCGCCGGGCCGCGCCGAGGAGCCTTCCGCGGGGACAGGAACCGGTGCCCTTCCTCGAGAGGAAGATGGGACTGGAGAGGCTTTCCCCGGGGATGCTCGCGTGGCTGGCGGCCACCGGGGCTGTCCTCTGCGCGGAACTACGGGTCTGCGCTGGCCTCGACTATGACTACACTTTTGGTGGCTACGGAGAGGATGAGGCGGAGGCGCTGGACTACAAGGACCCGTGCAAAGCCGGTGAGTGCCCTCTCAGGGCAGGACGGCGGGGGCAAGGCTGGCGCTGGGAGGGCGCCGGGTCTCACCTGTCTCCTTCCTACCCCCTCCCCACCCCGAGGGGCCGCGCGGCCCCCGCAGCCGCAGGTCTGCACCGGCGGGACTGGGTGCGGAGCGCGGTCTCCAAGTTTGGAACCTCCGGTAGTTCCTCCGCCCCACCCCCGCCC
>NW_011494718.1:601349-612502 GCF_000754665.1 Bison bison bison
GAGTCGGGACACCTTCGCCCCCTCTCGGCCAGGGTCCTGTGGGCGTTCCAGGAACAGAAGGCATGGGATGCCCTCGAAAGCTCCCCAGCTGGATGGATTTAACCGCGCGTTTGCCCATTTCAGGAAACCTTAAAAAACACTTCCAAGTTGCCGTCCCATTCAAGCTTGTTTCTCTCTCCCTCAATCCCGGTCCTGCGGTGGGACCCGGACATTCCGCCCGGCCCTCCTCCTGCAGCCTAAAGTCTGAGACACATGCCCTGTTCCCGGGCCCTGATCTGCTGAGTTGAGGCCAAGGTGACCAGGGGTTGGTGGACCAACCATTCTCTTGCTAGGAAAGTGGTCACGAGGTTGCTGGGCCCGATTCAGTGAAAGTCTGTGAGCAGACAGCACGTTTTGCCCCATCTCAAGAGGAAGGGGGAGGCAAAATCCCCAAAGTAGATTCTATGCGGGTGGTCTGCATGTGACTCCACACCTCTTTTGACCTCTCTTGAGCCTGAAGTTAAGAAAGATGTACGCAAATGAAGGAAAATGCTGGAAATTCCCCTGTTAATTTGCACCTTTGATGACACATTGTCCTAACAAGGAGAGTATGTTAATGACAAGCAGTATATGGATTCAGGTTATCAGATCTTTCTCAGTTCACTCTTACTTCACGTACTTCTTCAAAACTTGGAGTAGCTTAGCAGAAACATGTCAGTCTGGAATTTCGAGTTCTGATTTAATTCAATTTTGCTTATGTTTCCTCATCACCTTTAACCCTCAGCCTATCCCACCAGAAGTTTCCTGGGCCTTCCTTGATGGTTTAGAGGACCAAGACACCTTTCGGCTGTGGTGGATTGCTAGAGGCTGGGCTGCCAGAACTCAGTACTATACATCTCCCTAAACCTACCTTTTATTGGGAAATTTGTTTTGAATAATGTTTGCGACTGGGTGAAAATTGAAAATTTTCTTGTTTTAGGTAAGGTAAAAGTGAAGTATATTATTTCTCAAACTTGTCTAGGAAAACATCTATTCGCTGATGCTCGGTTGTGTGAAAGATTCAGCCAATTTTGGTCTTATTTCAGGAAAATAAATATAGTTTTCTCTGAATGTTAAAGTAAAAGCTTATGCTTTTAAAAATCATTAACTTAAAATATGAATATGCTGCTGCTGCTGCTAAGTCACTTCAGTCATGTCCAACTCTGTGCGACCCTATGGACAGCAGCCCTCCAGATTCCTCTGTCCACAGGATTCTCCAGGCAAGAACGCTGGAGTGGATTGCCATTTCCTTCTCCAAAATATGAATATAAGACATGTCAAAAGTTAACTAATTCATTTTCAGAAGTTCCATTGTTTCAGACTTAACTTTAGAAATTGCTCAAAAGAGTCTGTGAACCTGTGTTCTTTTTGTCTAAAGAGTGTTTGAAGTTTTACAGTTTACTTGTACTAAGTATATTGAAACACATCTCAAGCATAAATGTACATTTTCCTCAGCACATAAACATTCAGGCAAGGAAAAAAAAAAAAAAACAACTTTAAGAGTATTTACTTTTATTTTTCCTTTGCTGTTGCTGTTCAGTTGCTAAGTCGTGTCCAACTCTTTGCAACCACTTGGACTGCAGCATGCCAGACTTCCCTGTTCTTCACTGTCTTCTGGAGTTTGCTCAAACTCATGTCTACTGAGTCGATAATGCCATCCAGTCATCTCATCCTCTGTTGCTCCTTCTCCTCCTGCCTTCAATCCTTCCCAGCATCAGGGTCTTTTCCAGTGAGTTGGGCTCTTTGCATCAGGTGGCCAAAATATTGGAGCGTCAGCTTCAACATCACTCCTTCCAATGAATATTCAGAGTTGAGACTGACTGTTTTGAGCTCCTTGGAGTCCAAGGAACTCAAGAGTCTTCTCCAGCACCACAACTCGAAAGCATCAATTATTCTGCACTCAGCCTTCTCTGTGGTCCAACTCTCATATTTGTACATGACTACTGGAAAAACCATAGCTTAGCCTCTACAGACCTTTTTCTGCAAAGTGAGGTCTCTGCTTTTTAATACGCTCTCCAGGTTTGTCATAGCTTTCCTTTCCAGGAGCAAGTATTTTTAATTTCATGGCTGCAGTCACTGTTTGCAGTGATTTTGGAGCCCAAGAAAATAAAATTTGTCACTGTTTCCACTTTTTCACCATCTATTAGCCATGGAGTGATGAGACCGGTTGCCATGATCTTAGTTCTTTGAGTATTGAGTTTTAGGCCAGCTTTTTCACTCTCTTCTTTCACCCTCAGCAAGATGCTCTTTAGTTCCTCTTCACTTTCTTCCGTTAGAGTGGCGTCATCTGCATATCTGAGGTTCTTGGTTTTTCTCCTGGCAATCTTAATTCCAGTTTGTGAGTCATCCAGCCTGTCATTTTGCATGATGTACTCTGCATATAAGTTAAATAAGCAGGGTCACAATATACAGCCTTGACATATTCCTTTCCCAATTTGAACCAATCCATTGTTCCTTTACTAATGGTTTGTTTTTGAACAGAGCTATTGAAGATAAAACAAAAATAAAACTAAATTTGAATGGATTATTACTCTAACTTTATTTCTTCCCTATTTTTGTGTACAAGAGCTAAACCTATACATGTGTGCAGTAAAAGAGAAATAAGAATGGTCCAAGTGGAAGATTGAGAAGCACAGCCACAAACTGAGATACTTTCAAATGATTATCATTGCTTTTTTAACTTGGTGAAGTGAAAGGCTTTAATTTATTATCTTGGCTAAAGTGTAGCAAAATCTTAGTGCCACCTTTTGGTACTATATAAGAGAAATAAAAGTAATAACAGGGAAAATTCATAGTACATTGAAATCCCAGTCAAAGAAGGCCACTAAAATAAGAAAGATGAAGACAAATATGTGAAAGATAACCAAAAAGCAAGAGAGGATGCTCTCCAGATACCAGGGTACCTTTGATCTGCCCTTCCCCAAGAGGTGAGTGGAGGTTATGGCCCATTGAAAAAAGTGCCCTTCTCTTTAGAAAGAAACAAGGGTCCTAAGTTTCCTGAAACTATGTGGTGGTTTGATGTCATAGTGATAGCATAGCTTTATAGTTTCAGAGCACTTGAGTACATTATTTCAGCTCAATACAACACTCCAAATGGTGGAATTTGTTAATGCCACCATTACCCAGATAGAAAAACAGATGCTCCATGAAGTCAAACAATTTGTTAAGATTACCCAGAACTTGATTTGAAGACTCCTGGCTGTAAAGTTCACTTGTTTTAAACAATTACACTCCATTCTTAATTGGCCTTTTGGAGAACTTCCTTGAAATGCGAAGAGTAGAACTTTGTCCAGGTTTATCTGAGTCTAGACTAATAGAAATGCATTTGCTTTATCTGACATTAATGAAATGACTAAGAACAGTTTCACTTTGCTAAATATAGTGAGAATATAAAGTCCTTGAGGACAGAGATCATAACTGATTTTTAATGTTTATCACAGGAATGGATTAACATTGTTAGATATCTGGAAAATTCTCAATACCTCCTCATATCTATAGACTATTAATATTGATCTTCATCCCTCATCTACATCTCATTCTAACAAGATCAAGTGGTATCTAAGAAGAAATATTCTTCACTATAACTTGTTAGAGTTGTGCCATTCTTAGTATATTTGAGAAACAATATAACTTGTATACCTTTCAGAACTCTGATTTCAAGTTCATGAAACTATAGGACAGAAAGGAAGACTTTTGTTAATTTAACTTTGATTTAGAAATATATTTTTGATGTAAGTAAAAGTAGATAGGGGCTTCCTTGGTGGCTCAGTGGTAAAGAATCTGCCTGCCAATGCAGGAAAAACTGGTTTAATCCCTGGATCTGGAAGATCCTAAGGAGAAGTAAATGGCAACATACTCCGGTATTCTTTTTTTTTTTAATATAAATTTATTTATTTTAATTGAAGGTTAATTACTTTACAATATTGTATTGGTTTTCTTGCCTGGGAAATCCCATAGATAGAGGAGGCTACAGTCCATGGGGTCCCAAAAGGGTTGGACTCGACGTAGGGACTACATAACAGAATTAGGTAAGTCAGTGTAGCACAACCTCAGATGTATTTGTATAGCCAAATCTGTTAGTCCAGAAAATAGATAATTTACCTCTCTATATAAACAGACACAAAGATGCAGATAATTCAAAAGAATGTCTATCTTTCACATTAAGATGTCAGCACAATACATAGTTATTTAAATTTGCAATCAGATTTATCTTACTTTCTCTAGTTCAGAAGGGTCCTGAGAGATGCTGGAAAGCTGATACTGCAGGAAGTCATTCCAGAACAGAGACTAAGGTGTCCTGTTTCATGGTTGTGCTGTACCAATAGGTGTTAATCTGAGTGTCTGTGAATATCTGTGAAGAGTCTGGGCAAATCTGGGGTGCAAATTAATCTCTCATATTTGTCCAGAGATTACCTGGAAAAGATTACGTGCGAAACCAACTCTGTATTCTCTCTCTACCCTCTTCCTTCCTTCCTTCCTTCCTCCCTCCCTCCCCTACCCCCTCCATCCTTTCCTCCCTTTTCTCTTTTTGTATTTAAGGAGATGTCAGGAAATCACAGACAATTGAAAATATAATATCTAAAGAGGGAGACTGAAGAAATTAGAATTTTGAATGATGAGTGGAGGCTGATAAGACTAATTAGCAAGGTTATCTTTATCCTCTTAAACAAATGTGAATACCCTGAAAACAAGACTTTCCTACCTTTAATCTTCTGAGTAAATGGTTTCTTTTTCTTGAAAAAATCCTAGCATGATTAAAGGTCAGTGACTTGCAAGGCTGAATTTGTCCTTAGAGTGGCTTGTTTATTAGAAATAGGCATTTGGCATTGTAAAGGGTTATTCTTTTTTGCTTTTCTTCATAACCAGTGTTCTAGTATACTAATTCTAAGGGAAGTTTTCATAAATTTATCATCTCTCAGTAAGATCTTATCACTTTTTGGCTCTTAATATTATACTTTCCAGCTTCCTTGGCAGCCTCCTAAGTATGGCATTTTAGAATTTGATGTTCAACTCTATGCTTTAATATAATATTAAATATCCAAACATGTATTTATTGCTTGGCATCACTTTAGGTGGCCAAACTCTCATGTTAAAAATGCATTTTATAGAGCTGCTTCTCTTAAACAATCTCTTCTGTTTTAGTTTTCATTCCCCAGGTCTTGATTGTTTTTCTCCTCCTGCCTCTGCTGCCCACTCAGAAATGATCAAAATACAGTGTTTGCAAAAGGGATAGATAAGAATTCTATATAGTTGAATTCTATTCATCATTTGCCAGTAGTAGTTCTTTAGCTCTTGTCCTGAGGGCCACACTGATTTTTTTCTTTTTCTTTTTCTTTCGGCCCACCACTGGCAGTTACTGATAATAGTTAGGAATAAGATAGATTGTTTTATTCTTAAATATGTCCTCTCAGACTAATACAGCTCTAAAGCTCCTTTTTGCTTGCATTTTACAGTCTCCTGAGATCTTCCCACTTTTTATCTCTGAAGAGGGTAGTGTGCTTTGCAAATTTAAAATTTAACTTGCATCCATTCTCTGAGGTAGTTTGTGTAATAATTCATGGAACCTTTATGGTTTCCATTCAAGTAGATGGTCTTTGAGGCTTCCTTTCTCTGTTTGGGCCTCCTTAGCCCATAGTGGAATATTTAAAAGTGTGCAGGGTCCATAACTTTTACTCTTGCCCTCATAATGGCACATTTTTCTACAAATGTCTAATATATACCATGTATAATTTCTTCTACAAAAACCATATAACCCCCCATTGTATATGTATGAATACTATTTTGTATGTTTTAGCAACTTTCCCTGATTTAAAATTTAGACTAATTTGCCTGTAATTCCACCACCATATTCTTTGTATACTTTAAGGAGATTAGTCACATTAATGATCCTTTAGGTCTCTCAATCAGTGAATGTACTGGACAGAGATTAATCCTTAAATGTTCCTAGAACTCAGGTAGATAGTATCAAATGCTAGTGATTTACTATCATTAATATATATATTTTTTCTTTTTAAACTATTACCTATTGTTTCTAATAGCATATCAGCACATATGCTTAAAATATTTAAAACTAGGATCTTCCCTAAGCTTTTCTAAGAATGCTTAGAAAAGATAGAAGGGAATAATCCATTTAAAATGCAACCTTGCACATCCTGCTGGGAACATCTGGGACCATGCTGGGACCATTCTGGGGACGTGGAAGAAGGGGGTTGTTCTCCCCTGAACTGTAGGGACACCCTCTCCTGCCACAGCATTTTGAGCCCATGAGATATGCCTGGGGTAGGCTGGGGCTCAGGTGCCTGGCAAGATTCCTAGGGATGTGACATTTCCTATACTAGGGAAATTTTGAGGATTCTTACACTTCTTTCATATTCCAAGGTATGGAATTAATTAATTGTGGACTTATCATTCCCAAATTAAGGAGAAAGAGTCCTCTCCCCAACCCTTGATACAATAGAGTGATTTAGCAATGTGACTTCAGTGGTTTATTTCCTTTAGTTATCTACTAAAAAATGATATGAGAGGAACATTTTAAAAAAATACAGTGTCAAAGCTATGGAATGAATTGCATAAAATGTCTTCTTTCTCAGAAATCAGAAACAGGCCTCCTTGTTTATTTATTTAGTTCTTGTTATCATTAGCCCTGAAAATGGGATATTGACTACTAAATTTTGAGATAATATGAGCTGGCTAATGGAATACTTCTTTTGTCAGCTCCTTACAAAATGCATGCTAATCCAGTCAGGCTACATTTGTATTAAGAAGTATGGTAAATTAAGTGTTAATTGAGATTCAGAAAGTGAGCCACTGAGGTGTTTATCTTAATCAGCTCTTCTCCTGAAATTTATATTTATAGTTTAACCTAAAATATTTGCCATTGACCATATTAAAACAAAACAAAACAAAACTTCTCAAATGGTAATAGTTCTAAAAAGTTGAAACCATGATGATCAGAAGTGCTTCCAAATATAGTATTTTTTTCAAAACAAAATCTAATTTTATGTATTAATATGCTACTAAAGCATTCATCTTAATGTTTAAGAATGACATTTCAACAATTTCTAACACACTGCACCATTTTACAAATCAGGGAGTTATTACGGAGGTGGAGACACAAACCTTATATTTACTGTCATCATCTGGTGTTCTTCTGTGTTGACGAACTTCCTATATTTAGTTTGTGTGATGGGTGAGGAAGAGGTAGAATAGTTTTTGTATTCCTTACATTTCTCACTTATGTTAAATTGTCAGCACTTGGATTGTGCGCCACAGCAGCAACTCGAGCGGACCCTGGCTTGGCAGCTGTTATGAGCAAGCTCAGAATTCTCTTTGACCATGAATGTATTTAAAATGTTTATTAAGCAGCATTAGAATTACCTTGACATCAGTTCACTGGACTGACTATTCTGAAAGGATGGAGCTCCATCCCTCTTCCCATGATCTATCTGACCTAAGTGCCTCTAGTTGAAGTTTATAGTTTGTGTTTTGCACTCAGGTTATTGTGTTACTAAGTATCTTTCATTGCATAAAAGTTAAACCTTTAAGATACCCCAGGGAAAAGCATCAAACATAATTAGAAAAGAGCCAGATTGTTCTTTTGCTGGATAATAAATTGCTGCTGCTGCTGCTGCTAAGTCACTTCAGTCGTGTCCAACTCTGTGTGACCGCATGGACTGCAGCCTACCAGGCTTCTCCGTCCATGGGATTCTCCAGGCAAGAACACTGGAGTGGGTTGCCATTTCCTTCTCCAATGCATGAAAGTGGAAAGTGAAAGTGAAGTCCCTCAGTCGTGTCTGACTCTTAGCGACCCCATGGACTGCAGCCTATCAGACTCCTCCATCCATGGGATTTTCTGGGCAACAGTACTGGAGTGGGGTGCCATTGCCTTCTCCCAATAAATATTTGGACCCTATTATACCTCACATATCTAGGAATTGCCTTCATGACTCATGTCAAAGTAACACAGCTCATATTTTTACATTGTAAAATGTCTCTTCTCTTCACTATATCCCTATCAATTAACATGATTTTTAACCCTTTTGGACACATGAAGAAACTGAAACACAGAAGGATCCAGTGGCTGGGCTGTCATCCCAGTTGATAAGTAGTGAGAACTTGACCCTAGGTTTGATATTTGATGCCTTTCGTCTTAAGAATCCCCTTCACTGGCTCTCCCGTCAGCACAAAAGTAAAGACTGACAATTGAAATGATAGTATTTGTGTCATGATTGTTCATCACAGTAATTTTTTTTCAGTGAGAATATATCTTGCCTTCAACATTCTTGCATTTGATAAGCCACATGAGTGAGTGACGTCGCTCAGTCATGTACAACTTTTTGCGACCCCATGGACTGTAGCCTACCACACTCCTCTGTCCAGGGGATTTTCCAGGCAAGAGTACTGGAGTGAGTTGCCATTTCCTTCTCCAGAGGATCTTCCCAACCCAGGGATTGAACCCCGTCTTCCTCATTGTAGGCAGACGCTTTACCGTCTGAGCCACCAGGGAAGTCCATTAAACAACTATAAGCCACATACTGCTGCTGCTACTGCTGCTAAGTCACTTCAGTCATGTCCGACTCTGTGACCCCATAGACGGCAGCCCACCAGGCTTCCCCGTCCCTGGGATTTTCCCAGGCAAGAACACTGGAGTGGGTTGCCATTTCCTTCTCCAATGCATGAAAGTGAAAAGTGAAAGTGAAGTTGCTCAGTGTGTCCGACTCTTTGCAATCCCATGGACTGCAGCCTACCAGGCTCCTCCATCCATGGGATTTTCTAGGCAAAAGTACTGGAGTGCGGTGCCCTTCTATACTGTTAAAGTCAGGCCAATACTTTCAATCGTGTGGAGTATTGGGCAGATGCTACTCCCTTTCAAGAGAGTATTTTCTAAGTGTAGAGTCACAAATGAAATACCCCAACTGTGTAAAAGACAAATGAAAATGAATATGACTAATTCTAATAGAGATATATTTGAGTGCAAAGTATTGTAGGGGAAAAACTACTATATGTTGCCCCAGGTATATAAATTGTGATAGCAGGCTTTCCATGTTGTTTAAGGGAGGAGTTGGATTTGAGTAGAATTCAGTCGTTAATGTCTGGTTCTTGGCACAGGACCTGCATTTTGTGTGGTACCATTAAATTGTTTCACAATTTAGATTGTTTTCTGAGTATTCATTGAACTCTTGCTTATGACCCCATAAAGAATGTGAAGAACATCCTTTCAAATGCAGGTTGTTCAGGAAAGTGGTTTACAGTGTATATTATGTATGTAAATGATGTGTGAATGCTTTTGAGAAAACAAACATGCTGTGAGAAAGAACTTTATCTTTTCAATCCCAACTTGGCTAAAAGCCCTCAGGTCAAAAACCTGAAAGCTTTGAAGGCTCATAGGGTTAACTAAACTTGACTCCAGTCTGGTTTACTAAGAGTAGGAAGTCAGTCACATTTAAAATACATACTATGTGTAATATTGACTACATAATAATTCTTATAAGAAAATAGATTGCTGTTAGCAAATTATCATGTTTTCTAGGAAGAAGATTTTCTGCTTGTACCTTTTCTCTAACGAAGGAGTGAGAACAACACTGATAAAACTTTTTTTAAACCTAAGAATGAGGGGAAGTTCTCCTTTCATGTTTATTTTTTAGTCCCAAGAGAAGAATGGAGTGTGGCCCACAGGCAGTCATCAAGGGAAGAATAATTAGGATTTGCCATCTGGAATGGGTAACAGAAGTAATGACCTAACAATCAAGGGCCTCATGTTGCATTATGTTTCTATGGGTAAAAAGATTGTGAGCAGTTTACTAGGGATATAAGGGAACAAGAGTTAAATACAGAAAGAAGATACTGATTATAGACTAAATATCCAGTGTGTTGCAGGATTTAAATGTTTACAAAAAGAAAAGATTTCTAGAGTATGTGAGGGTGGAATGGAGCGTCTTAAACAAAACCATATGCTTCATAAACAAGTACCCCTTAATACCCTTATTTCTGTGTTGAATGGTACCTGTAGCTTAGGGCATTATAATAACATGTGTTCTGTCACACAGTAATAGAATCAGATTTTGAATCTAGAATTCTGGATTCCATGTGTTGCCATGATGTTTATTCCTTTTTCTTCTATCTCTTCTATCTCTTCCTTTCTTCCTCCTCCTTCTTCTTTTGGTATGAGTACGTTTTTGCAACTTGGGGCTAAGCTTCAAAAATTATATTCTTTAAAAGATTTCAGGGCGGCCAGAATAGTGCATCTATTAAAAACTTAGACTTTGGAGTGACATGGACATGAATTCTGATATTGTACCCACCACATAGTAACTGTTTGTGGCTTTTGGCAAGTTATTTAACAGCTTTATGTTTCAGTTTTCTGATCTATAAAATGGGAATGACATTATGATTCTCATGGTTAGAATTAAATGAATGTGAAGTGAAAACCACTCTGGAACATAGTAAACTGTGTAATTTTTATTCATAGTAGCATAAATATGTAGGAGTAGAGAATTTTTTAAAAAATTGCAGCTGCTTACATGTAATAAAACAATCTTTATAAAAAACATTTGTGGGATAAAGTTCTTTTTTCTTGTCATATATGAAAAATGTATTCATATTTCAAGTCCTCTAAATGTAAAATTGAGAGGTTAATACCCCAGACAGACATTTTTCTTTGGTAAGGTATCAGAGATAAGCAATAGAAACATCCTTCATGCTTTGTTCTCCTGGCTATTTGCTCAGATGCTTAAAACACTTAATCTATTGATAATTTTAAATTCTTTTTGCCTAATGTGTGAAGAGAATCCTGACTATATAGTCCTTCAGTAATTTCTAGTTCAGGTTTCATTTGTCATGTGAATTAACTTAAAGAGCTTACATACTCACAACCCTATGTTTACACAGAGCTAAGTTTACAGATGATTCTAAGCTACAAATATTCATCAATTCACCAAAACTTTATTGAACAGTTACTGTGAATACATACTTATAGAAATATGAAAAATGATACAATGACTGACTGACCTAGTGTAGTCTTAATTTTATCATTTGTAAGTAAATGATAGTTAATGTATAGTTTTTTGTTTTGTTTTGTTTTTTAATTTTATTTTATTTTTAAACTTTACAATATTGTATTAGTTTTGCCAAATATC
>NW_011494718.1:612602-617915 GCF_000754665.1 Bison bison bison
TTTGTCTCTTTTTTTGTTTTAATATTTTTCCTACCTCCTTTCGAAGAGTTGGGTTGCTTTCTGGGTGCCTGATGTCCTCTGCCAGCATTCAGAAGTTGTTTTGTGGAATTTACTTGACGTTTAAATGCTCTTTTGATGAATTTGTGGGGAGAAAGTGTTCTCCCCGTCCTACTCCTCCGCCATCTTCTGTTTGTTCTTAATTTATTTATTTTAAACTTTACAATATTGTATTAGTTTTGCCAAATATCGAAATGAATCCGCCACAGGTATACCTGTGTTCCCCATCCTGAACCCTCCTCCCTCCTCCCTCCCCATACCCTCCCTCTGCGTTGTCCCAGTGCACTAGCCCCAAGCATCCAGTATCGTGCATCAAACCTGGACTGGCGACTTGTTTCATACAAGATATTATACATGTTTCAATGCCGTTCTGCCAAATCTCCTCACCCTCTCCCTCTCCCACAGAGTCCATAAGACTGGTCTATACATCAGTGTCTCTTTTGCTGTCTCGTACACAGGGTTATTGTTACCATCTTTCTAAATTCCATATATATGCGTTAGTATACTGTATTGGTGTTTTTCTTTCTGGCTTACTTCACTCTGTATAATAGGTTCCAGTTTCATCCACCTCATTAGAACTGATTCAAATGTATTCTTTTTAATGCTGAGTAATACTCCATTATGTATATGTACCACAGCTTTCTTATCCATTCCTCTGCTGATGGGCATCTAGGTTGCTTCCATATCCTGGCTATTATAAACAGTGCTGCGATGAACATTGGGGTACACGTGTCTCTTTCCCTTCTGGTTTCCTCAGTTTTTATGTTTATTAATCATATGTTTGTATGTCAAAGTAATTTTAATTTACCATTTGAAAATGGGTACTATTGTAAATTATGATAATCAGAATATATATTCTTGTAAATTTTTCCTGGAATTTTCTTTACTCATGATATATGAGGATAAAGCTTTGTGGAAAGCATAACAACTTTTAAGTAGTTTGTAGACTTTGTTATTTTCCAATGTGCTAGGATGAAATATAAGCTATTAGGTTGGTACAAAAGTAATTGGCTTTAGAGACACGGATTTGATCGCTAGGTCAGGAAAATCCGCTGGAGTACGGCATGGCAACCACTCCAGGTTTCTTGCCTGAAGAATCTTATGGACAGAGGAGCCTAGTGAGCTAGAGTCCACAGGATCATGCAGAGTCGAGCACATCTGAAGCAATTTAGCACAACACACACAGCACAAAAATAATTGCGATTTCAAAACATGAATTTTAAATCACTCTATCTAAGTTCAAACAAACAAACAAAAAAGTGCCCTCTTGATGAAAGTGAAAGAGGAGAGTGAAAAGTTGGCTTAAAACTCTACATTCAAAAAACTAAGATCATGGCATCCAGTCCCATCACTTCACGGCAAATAGATGGGAAAACAATGGAAACAGTGAGAGACTATTTTTGGGGGGGCTCCAAAATCACTACAGATGGTGACTGCAGCCATGAAATTAAAAGATGCTTGCTCCTTGGAAAAAAAGCTATGACCAACCTAGACAGCATATTAAAAAGCAGAGACATTACTTTGCTGACAAAGCTCCATCTAGTCCAAGCTATGGTTTTTCCATAGTCATGTATCGATGTGAGAGTTGGACACCAAAGAATTGATGCTTTTGAACTGTGGTGTTAGAGAAGATTCTTGAGAGTCCCTTGGACTGCAAGGAGATCCAATCAGTCAATTCTAAAGGAAATCAGTCCTGAATATTCATTCGAAGGACTGATGCCAAAGCTGAAACTCCAATATTTTGGTCACCTGATGTGAAGAACTGAATCACTGAAAAAGACCATGATGCTGGGAAAGATTGAAGGCAGGGAGAGAAGGGGACACCAGAGGATTAGATGGTTGGATGGCATCATTGACTTGATGGACATGGGTTTGAGCAAGTTCCAGGAGTTGGTAATGGACAGGGAAGCCTGGTGTGCTGCAGTCCATGGGGTCCCAAAGAATCAGACACGACTGAGCGGCTGAACTGAACTGATGCTCAAACACATCTTTATTAATTGAAATAGGAACAATTACAATCAACACATTTTTGCCAATGAAAAATGTGTTTGTTTATTCCTGTAGCATAAGAATCCATGCTTCAGGATTTGGCGAACTCTTGGAAGGCATGTTCTGCCTCCTGCTGGTTGTGGAAGCTTTTTACCTGCAAAAAGTTGTCAAGATGCTTGACGAAGTGATATTCAGTTGGTGAGAGGTCAGGTGAATATGGTGGATGAGGCAAAACTTTGTAGCACAATTTGTTCAGCTTTGGAAGCATTGGTTGTAAAACATCTGATCAGTTGTTATGGAGAAAAATTGGGCTTATTCTGTTGACCAGTGCCAGCTCCAGGCATTACAGTTTTTGGTGCATCTCATTGACTTGCTGTTCATACTTCTCAGATGTAATGGTCTCACCAGGATTCAGAAAGCTGTAGCGGATCAGGGGGCAGCAGACCACCAACCAGTAACCATGACCTTTTTTTTTGGTGCAAGTTTGGTTTTAGGAAGTGCTTTGGAGCTTCTTTACCATTTAATCCACCAGGGAAGCAAAGAAAATTTAAAAAATAAAAAACATAGTCGCTCAGTCATGTCCAACTCTATGCAACCCTGTGGTCTGTAGTCTGCCAGGCTCCTCTGTCTGTGGAATTCTCCAGGCAAGAATACTGGAGTAGGTAGCCATTCCCTTCTCCAGGGATCTTCCTGACCCAGGGCTTCCTGACCGGAGTTCGATCCCTGGGTTGGGAAGATCCCCTGAAGAAAAGAATGGTCACCCACTCCAGTATTCTTGCCTGGAGAATTCCACATACAGAGGAGCCTGGCTGTCTACAGTCCATGGTGACAAAGAGTCAGACAAAACTGAGTGACTAGCACACTTTGGAGTTCCTTCTCGGTCCAACCCCTGAGATGGTCATCGCTGGTGGTTGTATAAAATCCACTTTTTGTCGCACATCACAATCAGATTGAGAAATGATTTGTTGTTATTGCATAAAGTAAGAGAATAGGACATTTCAAAATGATAGTTTTTTGATTTGTGATCAGCTCATGAGGCAGGCACTTATCGAGCTTCTTCACCTTTCCAAGTTGGTTCAAATGCCAAATGATCATAGAATGGTCAATGTTCAGTTCTTCTGCAACTTCTCAAGTAGTTGTAAGAAGATCAGCTTTGATGATGGCTCTCAGTTGGTCATTGTCAATTTTAAATGGCCAACTACTAAGCTCCTTATCTTCAAGGGTCTCATCTTCTTTGCAGAACTTCTTGAACCACCACTGCACTGTACGTTCATTAGCAGTTCCTGGGCCAAATGCGTTGTTGATGTTGTGAGTTGTCTTCATTGCTTTATGACACATTTGAATTTGAATTAAAAAATTGCTTGAATTTTCTTTTTGTCTAATATCATTTCTACAGTCTAATATAAATATAAAATAAACAGCAAATAATAAGTCATTAACAAAAAAACACAAAGTGAGAAATGCACATTAAAATGATGTATAACATAACCACATTTATTTAAGACTATATCCTGCAATCAAATGGCAAAATTCAACAATGTAAAACCACAATTACTTTTACACCAACCTAATATTATTAGGAGGCAATCATGCTTTCCATTTATTCTTTTCTCAAATATCTTGATTTAGGATTTTCAACTTTTTTTGGTCATATTTTCCCACATTAGCTACCAGAGTACATTTCTCTCCCCCACACTATAACCTTATTCTTAAATACATTGAAATGTATGTAGTTAACTTTGTTTACAAATTAGGAGAAGCAAAAACAAATGATAAAATAGATAAAATAAATACATAGTCTTTTTACTTACACTATTCTACTGTGATTTCAAAAAGCAAATGTAAGTTTTACTTTCCTTATTTAATTATATGTGGGTAGTGGTATGGCCTTTCCCTGGTGGTTCAGAGGGTAAATTGTCTGCCTGCAATGCAAGAGACCTGGGTTCGATCCCTGGGTCAGGAAGATCCCCTGGAGAAGGAAATGGCAACCCACTCCAGTACTCTTGCCTGGAAAATCCCATGGACAGAGAAGCCTGGTAGACTACAGTCCATGGGATTGCAAAGAGTCAGACACTACTGAGCGACTTCACTTCATTCCTAGTGGTATGGCAGCTGGAAAACAAATGGACTGGTAGACAAGAAATGTAATTTCTATTACTGGCTTTGCTGTTGTATTTCTGTGTAAATTTGAGGACATCCCTTGATTTTCCTTGCCCTCAGTCTCTGAGACAGAAACTCCGAGCCTGTTCAAGTCCAAGAGCTTACAGAACCCTGGTGTCTTTGACATCAGAGCAAGAGCTCCTTTTTATTCCAGGAAGTCACAGAGGCAATGACCCACACTGTACATGGAGAGGAAGGGAAAAAATTTTGCACCTCTTCAGTGGTCAGTCTTGATAAAGCCTGAGGTTTCTCATGGTTCCAATCAAATCATGGCAGCCACCAGGTTGCAGCTGTGATGGCCTGTGCAGTTCACTGACTTTGACTTGACTTTGCCAAAATTAGTGTTGGAATCAATTTATTAATAATTTCCCCTCCCTCTTTTCCAATCTCAATCAATCAGTAAAACTCTGCCAAAACAGTGACAAGTTATATGGGCATCACATACATACTTATTAGAGCACGTTAATCTCACATAAGCATCAGAATTGAGTGTTGTTCAGTCAGATTTTGTATGTTGGATGAGTGGAACAAGGTCACTGGATGGGAAAAGTCCAATTTTTTCAAGTTTGAGGTCAGTATTAATAATTGAAGGAACAAGAAATTTAGGCAAGGAAATGTCAGAAAAGTTTTTATGGTTTTAAGCATTTTACTGAATACATGACACATCAAAATATACATTCTATTAATCACATGTCTATCCTTGAAAACATTCTGCTTGGCATAAGAACATGATGATAATTATCTTTGCAAAATCAAACTTCATAAACTTCCAATTTACTGAATTGTCTAGTAAGGAACTATTCTCTTCATCATAAGTTAACTTATTTTATGCATAGTTCATTTATTTTTGACTGTGATGGGCCTTCATTGCTGTGGGGGTGACTCTGTAGTTGTGCATGGCTTCTTCTTGCGGTGGCTTCTGTTCTTACAGAGCATGGGCTCCAGTGCATGTGGGCTTCAGCAGTTGTGGCTCACAGGCTGTTTCCTCATGACATGTGCAATCTTCCCAGGCCAAGGATTGAATCCATATCCCCTGCAGTGGCAGGTGGATTCTTTACTACTGGACAATCAGAGAGGTCCCTGTTTATAGTCTCCCGTCCCTCCCCT
>NW_011494718.1:618015-636029 GCF_000754665.1 Bison bison bison
CCCCCACTGCAATAAAGGGTTTCAAATTCTCAACCAAGTCTTTACCAAAGGAAGTTTTCATTCTTGAACTTTCATAATAGTAAATAGTGAAATATGATAGAAATTAATAACATGAATCTAGATAATGATGTTTAAAGAGCACTGGATATTGTGTCAGGAGGCCTAGACGTAAGTCTTAGCTCTTCTGTGTTTAAGTATGTTATCTCGGTCTACTTACTGAATATCTCTGAACTTAAATTCTCTCAATTGTAACATGGGGGTAGTGATACTTAGTCCATAAAACATGATAGGATAAAACACACAAGGTCTTGGTAAGCTCTGATGCCCTACACAGATGTAAGTTAACACAACGAGTATTTTTCACCTGATATGTTCCAAGAAGATGCTTGGGGTACATACATAAGATGTTTTCCTGTACTCTAAGGGTTTCATTATCTTCCAGGAAAAAAGCAACATATGTTTCAGTTATCAATATGGAAGTGTGATAAAACAAAATACTGCAAACAAAATACTGTGTGGTATTCTGTTACTCTGTGGTAACACAGAGGATAGAATTATGTTTGGAATAGAGAAAGCTTGTAAGGGAAGGTGGCATTTGAGCTGAATCTTGAAGTGTCATAGTATTTTTCCTGGAGAATATGTGGTGCAAAACTTTAGAGTGAAATAACTAAGATAAAAACAAATTCTGAAGATTCATTGACTTTTATGAAAGTACAGGAAATTGTAAATAATCTACTGTGGGCAGATGACAAGGTATGTAAGGGTTTGGGCTTTGACAAGAAATGATTCTGTCAGGTGCAATGTTTAATGCCTAGCTGAGGCTGTGAATTTATTTGATCCTCTTGGCAGTGGGAAGGGGACTTACTGAAGTTTAAAACAGATCATTGGGTTGATAACAGCCATATTTTATAAAGAAAAGTGAGGATGTGAAAGATTGTCCGATATATTTGCTGTAGAAAGTAAGAAGCAAATAGGAACAAGGAAACTTGTTAGAGGAAAGGTAGAGGCAGATGAATGCATAAGGAAGTTGTGGTACATATGCACAATGGAATATTACTCAGCTATAAAAAGGAATGCATTTGAGTCAGTTCTCATAGGGTGGATGGATCTAGAGCCTATTATATAGAGTGAAGTAAGTAGAAAGAGAAAGACAAATATAGTATATTAATGCATCTATATGGAATCTAGAAAGATACTACTGACAATCCTACATGCAGGGCAGCAAAGGAGACATAGATAAAAAGAACAGATTTTTGGACACAGTGGAAGGAGAGGGTGGGATGATTTGAGAGAATAACATTGAAACATATATATACATATATATATACACACACATACATATACATATATGCATGTATATGTAAAACAGGTAGCCAGTTGGAGTTTGATATGTGACACAGGGAACCCAAAGCTGGTGACAACCTGGAGGGATGGGGTGGGGAGGAAGGTGTAAGGGGGGTGCAGGAGGAAGGAGTCACATGTATGCCTATGGCCAATCCATATTGGTGTATGGCAGAGGCCATCACAATACTGTAAAGTAATTATCCTCCAATTTAAATTAAACAAAAGAGTAGAAGGATATGTGCTTGCATCTGCACAGTGTCAGCAGTTGTAAAAAAGAGGAGTTCTATTTAAAAGACCAGTCAGTAACTGGAGGGCCTTGGGGTGGAGGTCGGGAGATACAGAAGAAAAGGAAGAGTTCAAGATGATGTCTCCATGGCTGGCTACTGAGTGGTGTGAGAAACTGGTACAGATAAACCAAGGATGAAACAGGATGAAAAGTATGTTTTGTTTTTTGTAAAGCAAAACAAGTTTGATTCTCTGAGTTGCACAAAATATTGGATGTTATGCAAGTCTTGGCATGGTTTTGTTCTTCAGGAGTACACTGGGCTTTTGTAATCTATATTAACTTTGAAATCAACTCATCGTGTCCCACTGTATAAATTTAAGTTAGAATTTCATTGAATCTATAGGTTACTTTATAGAGAATTATTTTATGATATTGAGTCTTCTAACCCATGAACATGGTATGGATCTGAATTTTGGGGCCTTCTTTAAAACTGTTTTAATATTTTTTTATCTCTAAAGATTTTTCTGCATGTTTTGACAGATTTACTTGTATATATTTTCTATTTCTGATGACATTTTGATGTACCATTTTATAAAATTTCTCTTTTAAGTCATTTGATGTTGTTGTGTAGAAATGTATTTGATCTTTGATGTAGTTACTTTATATTCAACATCTTTTCCAATCTCTCATTAATTGTAATAATTTATTGTATATTTTTCACATAAGTAATTAAACCATCTGCAATAAAAATATAATTTTGTTTTTTCATGTATAATTCCTATGCTTTTACTTTTATCTTGTCTTATGTGCTGATATCTTCCAGTGGTTCATAGAAGTGATAACTGAGGACCGGCTTACTCTGTTCTCAGTTTTCAAGAGAATGTTTTCAATTATTTATCAATTATGCTACTGCTGCTACTGCTGCTAAGTCGCTTCAGTCATGTCCAACACTGTGCGACCCCATAGACGAAAGCCCACCAGCTCCCCATCCCTGTGATTCTCCAGGCAAGAACACTGGAGTGGGTTGCCATTTCCTTCTCCAATGCATGAAAGTAAAAAGTGAAAGTGAAGTCGCTCAGTCGTGTCCAACTCTTAGCGACCCCATGGACTGCAGCCCAGCAGGCTCCTCCGTCCATGGGATTTTCCAGGCAAGAGTACTGGAGTGAGTTGCCATTGCCTTCTCTGATCAATTATGCTACTTGGTGTCTATTTTACAGAATAGATGCTGTTTAATCAGATTAAGGAATTCTGCCTTTCCTGAGATGATATAATTATCTTTATTTCACCTTTTCAGTTCAGTTCAGTCACTCAGTCATGTCTGACTCTTTGCGACCCCATGAACCACAGCAAGCCAGGCCTCCCTGCCCATCACCAAATCCCGGAGTCCACCCAAACCTATGTCCATGAGGTCGGTCATGCCATCCAACCATCTCATCCTCTGTCGTCCCTTTCACCTCCTGCCCGCAATCTTTCCCAGAATCAGGGTCTTTTCAAATGAGTCAGCTCTTCGCATTAGGTGCCCAAAGTATTGGAGTTTCAGCTTCAGCATCAGTCCTTACAATGAATATTCAGGACTGATCTCCTTTAGGATGGACTGGTTGGATCTCCTTGCAGTCCAAGGGATTCTCAAGAATCTTTTCCAACACCACAGTTCAAAAGCTTCAATTCTTCGGTGCTCAGATTTCTTTATAGTCCAACTCTCACATCCATACATGACCACTGGAAAAACCATAGCCTCGACTAGACAGGCCTTTGTTGACAAAGTAATGTCTCTGCTTTTCAATATGCTGTCTAGGTTGGTCATAACTTTCCTCCCAAGGAGTAAGTGTGTTTTAATTTCATGGCTGTAATCACCATCTGCAGTGATTTTGGAGCCCAGAAAAATAACGTCAGTCACGGTTTCCACTGTTTCTCCATCTATTTGCCATGAAGTGATGGGACCGCATGCCATGATCTTAGTTTTCTTTTCTGAATGGTGAGTTTAAGCCAATGTTTTCACTCTCCTCTTTCACTTTCCTCAAGAGGCTTTTTAGTTCCTCTTCACTTTCTGCCATAAGGGTGGTGTCATCTGCATATCTGAGGTTATTGATATTTCTCCCGGCAATCTGGATTCCAGCTTGTGCTTCCTCCAGCCCAGTGTTTCTCATGTTGTTCACTGCATATAAGTTAAATAAGCAGGGTGATAATATACAGCCTTGAAGTACTCCTTTTCCTATTTGGAACCAGTCTGTTGTTCCATGTCCAGTTCTAACTGTTGCTTCCTGACCTGCATACAGGTTTCTCAGGAGGCAGGTCAGGTGATCTAGTATTCCCATCTCTTTCAGAATTTTCCACAGTTTATTGTGATCCACACTGTCAAAGGTTTTGGTATAGTCAATAAAGCAGAAATAGATGTTTTTCTGGAACTCTTTTGCTTTTTCAGTGATCCAGAGGATGTTGGCAATTTGATCTCTGATCTTTTCTAAAACCAGCTTGAACATCTGGAAGTTTATGGTTCATGTATTGCTGAAGCCTGGCTTGGAGAATTTTGAGCGTTACTTTACTAGCGTGTGAAATGAGTGCAATTGTACAGTAGTTTGAGCATTCTTTGGCATTGCCCTTCTTTGGGATTGGAATGAAAACTGACCTTTTCCAGTCCTGTGGCCACTGCTGGGTTTTCCACATTTGCTGGCATATTGAGTGCAGCACTTTCACAGCATCATCTTTCAGGACTTGAAATAGCTCAACTGGAATTCCATCACCTCCACTAGCTTTGTTCGTATTGATGCTTCCTAAGGCCCATTTGACTTCATATTCCAGGACGTCTGGCTCTAGGTGAGTGATCACACCATCATGATTATCTGGGACGTGAAGATCTTTTTTGCACAGTTATTCTGTGTATTCTTGCCACCTGTTCTTAATATCTTCTGCTTCTGTTAGGTCCCTACATTAGAATAACTGGTCTACTAATATTAACTGACTTTGTATTTTTGGGATGAACCCAATTTGAACACAATCTATTATTATTATTATATCCTTATATTCAGTTTATCGATAAGTAGTTTGAAATGTTTGTTTTTATGCTCAATAGTTAAGTTGGCTTCAAATTTTCTTCTTTTATTGTTCTTGTTTGTTTTTTTGCCTTATAAACACTCTGGAATAATTTGTGGAAGTTTGGCATTATTTGTTCCTTTAATGAATCAAAGATTTTTTCTTTGTTTCTGTTGAGTGTCTTGGAGTAGTAACAGTTCTGAACAAGTTTAAACTAAATTTTCTGCTTAAGTTTATTGGACCACCATGGTAATATAAATTTATAATTCAGAGATACTTTAGAGAAAATTTTTGCTTATGAGACTTCAGAGGATATTAACTTTTTTCCCTTCTACTTAGGTTCAAGCTTTCTGAAAATCAGTTTTTGTGAAATTACCTGTGGTGGTATGAATCCCAAATTTGGGAATCTCAGATTTTTGAGGAGTTATTCTACTTTCCAGTTTGCCTAAACTTTGGATTGGGTCTTCTGTTCTCTGAGCTCTGCTTGACAACAAATTTCAGTAGCCATGTCAACCAAGCTTGGCACATGCCCTAAATTGAAGACTGGTTTTATTTAGACTCCTGCTTATCTGTCTAGATTCCTGCCTTTGCTCGGCAGTGAAAATGCTTTACTCATGCTTTCACAAGTTTAGGGAGATTTTGAATTGCATTTTATCTAGAATGTTTAGTTATGTAGGAAGCTCAATCCTACAGTACCTAGTCTGTCATTTTGGCAGAATGAGTAGTCTTTAAAATAGACTCTAAATGTTAAAAAGAACTATAAAGTGTTAAGTGTCATCAGGTCATTTCCTTCTAGATCTTAAAAATTATGATTAAATGAATTTATTTAAAACATTTATCATCATTTATTAAGTATAAACATAGGTCTTCTATTAGAATATAAGATATGCCTAATTTTGGTAGTTTTATATGAGCCACATTTGTTTTAGCTGACTTTTCAGGATAGCTATGCACAAGAACTCCAGAAGCTCCATGAATTTTGTGTGAAGACTTTATTGTAAATGGAAACATTTTTATACTCTTCACTTGAAAGGATTCAACTCAGATTTCATAGGGAGAAGAACATTCATGTGTAATTCAAACTAGCTGTTGTGATTTGTAAGGGAAAAATACACTGCTTGAATGAAGCGGAATACAAGTACCTGTACTGACTTGTTGCCTTTAGGCAAATTTGATTACTCTAACCTTGTATAAAGAGCTAGGATTATGTTTTTCTTAAACTTTCCAAGAAGGTAGACTGGGAATATGTTTCTACATCTTTTGACATTTAATGCATGTGTTTTATTAATTTTGAAACAATAGAGAAGCAACCCACCATCATTCAATATCTTCAATTTTTTCATTGTTTTTCTTTTTTCCTTATTTATTATAATAAGAATAATTTATTTAACCTCTTCTCACATGACTATTCAAACTTGTAATAATACCATTTTAACTTCAATTAACTTTTACATTTAGCCAAAAGTTTCTATATTACCTTTCAGTAACAGGACTTCAAAGGAAATCTTATTCTTTAAGTTATAGAAATATAACTCTAAATGTGCTTTTAGATGCTATAATCCTAAATTCCTAATATTTGAGGCACTGTAAGGATATTTTGAAGTCCTAAACAATCCCAATTATCATACTCAATTTATTTTGGAGCTGCTGCTGCTGCTGCTAAGTTGCTTCAGTCGTGTCCAACTCTGTGCGACCCCATAGACAGGAGCCCACCAGGCTTTCCCGTCCCTGGGATTCGCCAGACAAGAACACTGGAGTGGGTTGCCATTTCCTTCTCCAATGCATGAAAGTGAAAAGTGAAAGTGAAGTCGCTCAGTCGTGTCCAGCTTAGCGATCCCATGGACTGCAACCTCCCAGGCTCCTCCATCCATGGAAGTTTCCAGGAAAGAGTACTGGAGTGGGTCGCCAGTGCCTTCTCCTTATTTTTGGAGCAGATTATGTAAAGAGATGGAGTTAGTGGTGGTGACTTGTGTATATGAATAGAGGTGGATTAGAAAGGTCACTACCATACAGTGTGTCATTCACTGATTCATTATAGTTTCCTGAAAATATGCCCTAATGACTTCTTTGAATTAAGCATTGCTCTCTCTACGCCTCTTTTAAAACAAAAATACTCTTTGATGGGTAAATATTAAGTCATTGACGTGAAAATTATTAACGTGAGTGGTCAGGCCTGTTTCATAAACGTACTAGGAACATAGAAAGAAAGAAGAAGGAGAAAGTAACTCTGAGGACAACCCTAGCCTATTTCATCAGTTAGCTTTGGCTAACTCCTAGTCTAGGACTCCAGTGACTCTCTTGCTGTTGAAATTTTTGCTTTCCTTAAATTGGTGTCTCTGCATTATGTTATGTTCAGTCCTTCTTAGTCAGCCTTGATCTGGGCTATGGTTGTAGAGACTTTTCTAAAAGAAAATTTTCCATCTCACTTTAGGAGATTACATCTTTAAAACAGTAGCCATTTCCTTCAATTTCATTCTTGCTAATAACTCCAAATTGTATTTGTCAGTTTGAATCATTAGTGAGTATGTATGCTCATACTAAGCTTTTGAATGAGACTATCACTTGAATAAACAGGGTGACAACATATATCCTTGTCATACTCCTTTCCCAATTTTGAACCAGTCAGTTGTTCCATATAAGGTTCTAACTGTTCCTTTCTTGACCCACATACAGGTTTCTTAGGAAACATGTAAGGTGATCTGATGGTTTTATCTCTTTAAGAACTTCCCACAGTTTGTTGTGATCCACATAGCCAAAGGCTTTTGTGCAATGAAGCAGAAGTAGATGTTTTTTGGAATTCCCTTCCTTTCCCTATGATCCAATGAATGTTTTCAATTTGATCTCTGGTTCCTCTGCCTTTTTAAAACCTAGCTTGTACATCTGGAAGTTCTTGGTTCATGTGCTGCTGATGCCTCACTTGGAGAATTTTGAGCATTACTTTACTAGCGTGTAAGATGAGTGCAATTGTCCCGTAGTTTGAGCATTCTTTGGCACTTGTAGAGACTTTTCTAAAAGAAAATTTTCCATCTCACTTTAGGAGATTACATCTTTAAAACAGTAGCCATTTCCTTCTGGGCATTGCTGAGTTATCAAATTTGTGGCATATTGAGTGCAGCACTTGAACAGCATCATCTTTGAAGATTTGAAATAGCTCAGCTGGAATTGTATCACCTCCAGTAGCTTTGTTCCTAGTAATGCTTCCTAAGGCCCAGTTGACTTCACACTCCAGGATGTCTGGCTCTAGGTGAGTGACCATACCATTGTGGTTATCTGGGTCATTAAGACCATTTTGTATAGTTCTTCTGTATATTCTTCTTATTGTTTCCCTGGTGGCTCAGACGGTAAAGCGTCTGTGCTTGCAATGCGGGAGACCCGGCTTTGATCCCTGAGTTGGGAAGATCCCTTGGAGAAGAAAATGGCAATGCACTCCAGTGCTCTTGCCTGGAAAAATCCCATGAGCAGGGGAGCCTGGTAGGTTACAGTCCATGGGGTCACAAAGAGTCAGACACAAGTGAGAGACTTCACTTTCCTTTCCTTTTTCTGTATATTCTTGCCACCTCTTCTTAATCTCTTCTATTAGGTCCTTACAGTTTCTGTCCTTTATCATGCCCTTCTTTGCATGAAATGTTCCCTTGATATCTGTAACTTTCTTGAAGTGATCTCTAGTCTTTCCCATTCTATTGTTTTTCTCTACTTCCTTGCATTGTTCATTGAAGAAGGCCTTCTTATGTCCTTTCTATTCTCTGGAACTCTGCATTCAGTTGGGTATATCTTTCCCTTCTTCATTTGCTTTTTCCCTCTCTTCTTTCCTCAGTCATTTGTAAAGCCTCCTTAGACAACCATTTCACCTTCTTGCATTTCTTTTTCTTGGGGATGGTTTTGGTCATCACCTCCTATACATTGTTATGAACCTCTCTCCATAGTTCTTCAGACACTCTATTAGATCTATTCTCTTTAATCAATTCATCATCTCCACTGTATAATCATAAGGAATTTGATTTAGGTCATACCTGAATGGTCTAGTGGTTTTCCCTACTTTCTTCAATTTAAGTCTGAATTTTACAATAAGGAGTTGATGATCTGAGCCACAATCAGCTCCTAGTCTTGTTTTTGCTGACTATATAGAGCTTCTCCATCTTCAACTCCAAAGAATATATTCAATTTGATTATATATGTAGAAGTATCTCTTTATGTTGTTAGAAAATGGTGTTTACTATGAACACTGTGTTCTCTTGACAAAACTCTATTAGCCTTTGCCCTGCTTCATTTTGTACTCCAAGGCCAAACTTGTCTGTAACTCCAGGTATCTCTTAACTTCCTAATTTTTTATTCAAATCACCCATGATGAAGAGGACATCTTTTTTGTTTTTAGTTCTAGAAGGTCTTGTTGCTTTATTTAATGTATAAGTGGAGTATATCACAAGAAATGCTGGGATGAATGAATCACAAGCTGGAATCAAGTGTTGCTGGAAGAAATATCAATAACCTCAGATATGCAGATGATACCACTCTAATGGCAGAAAGTGAAGAGGAACTAAAGAGCCTCTTGAGGAAAGTGAAAGAGGAGAGTGAAAAAGTTGGCTTTAAACTCAACATTCAGAAAACTAAGATCATGGCATCCGGTCCCATCACTTCATGGCAAATAGATGGGGAAACAGTGGAAACCATGGCTGCCTTTATTTTTCTGGGCTCCAAAATCACTACAGATGGTGACTGCAGCCATGAAATTAAAAGACACTTACTCCTTGGGAGGAAAGTTATGACCAACCTAGACAGCATATTGAAAAGCAGAGACATTACTTTGCCAACAAAAGTCCATCTAGTCAAGGCTATGGTTTTTCCAGTGGCCATGTATGGATGTGAGAGTTGGACTGTGAAGAAGGCTGAGCGCTGAAGAATTGATGCTTTTGAACTGTGGTGTTGGAGAAGACTCTTTAGAGTCCCTTGGACTGCAAGGAGATCCAACCAGTCCATCCTAAAGGAGATCACTCCTGAATACTCATTGTAAGGACTGATGCTGAAGCGAAATGCCAATACTTTGGCCACCTGATGTGAAGAGCTGACTCATTTGAAAAGTCCCTGATGCTGGAAAAGATTGAGGGCAGGAGGTGAAGGGGATGACAAAGGATGGGATGGTTGGATGGCATCACCGACTCAATGGACTCCGGGATTTGGTGATGGACAGGGAGGCCTGGCATGCTGCAGTTCATGGGGTCACAAAAAGTCGGACATGACTGAGCGACTGAACTGAAATGAAGTGGAAGCAGTGATAAATTTTATTTTCTTGTCTCCAAAATCACTTGGATAGTGACTGCAGCCATGAAATTAAAAGACACTTCCTTCTTTGAAGGAAAGCTATGGAAAATCTAGACAGTGTAATAAAAAGCAGAGACATCACTTTGCTGACACAAGTCTGTATAGTCAAAACTATGGTTTTCCAGTAGTCATGTATGGATATGAGAGTTGGGCCATGAAAAAAAAAAAAAAAAAAAAGGCTAAGCATCAAAGAATTGATGGTTTTGAATTGTGCTGAAGAAGACTCTTGAGAGTCCCTTGGTCTGCAAGATCAAACCAGTCAATCTTAAAGGAAATCAACACTGAATATTCATTGGAATGACTGATACTGAAGCTAAAGCTCCAATACTTTGGCCACCTGATGCAAAGAATCTACTTACTGGAAAATATCCTGATCTGGGAAAGACTGAAGGCAAAAGGAGAAGAGGGTGGCCGATAATGAGACTGTACGATATCATCAGCAACTTAATAGACATGAATTTGTGCAAACTCCAGGAGACAGTGAAGGTAGGAAGCCTGGTGTGTTGCAGTCCGTGGGGTCTCAAAGAGTTGGACATGACATATAACTGAACATACACAGACATCACTTCATAGACTTACATTACAGATTTCCATGAAATGATAATTTTTAAACTGTTTTTTAGTAAGGTTTTCTAAATAAGTCTTCACTACTTAATGAAAATTTGATCCAAATGATCATATTTCTTGATATGAGACTGAATAAAATCTTAATAAATTCAAGCTATGTGAACTTCTGATTCTAGCCAGAAGCAGAGTAACAGGAGCTAGATTATTATTGCACCTAAATCTATACAAAATATAAGGAATAATAGTTCCCAAGACATTGGGCATCAGGCAAGAAACGACATTGGCTGTTGGGAAATAGGAGACAATGGAGTGAGCCATATGACTGCTCCACTTTAATATTTATACAGTGGGGTTGGAGAATCCAGGCAGAGACCAGAAGTGTCCCTGTTGAAGAGAATGAGATGGGGGTCTAGAATACAACACAGGTAAATTTTATGGGACAAAGTACCAGAAAGAAGAAGCTGCTCAGAGAAAGAACTTTGGAAACCTGCAGCGAATTCCCAGTAGTGTCCAATACATATGCTCAGCAGACTAGTGATTACTGTATAAATTTAAGAAGACTTTCCTTTTGGGCAGTTCAGGAAATTAATTGGCAAGGTTGGGAAGATGGCTCAATCGTGTCCAACTCTTTGAAAACTCATGGACTCTAATCCATGGAATTCTGTAGACCAGAATACTGGACTGGGTAGCCTTTCCCTTCTCCAGGAGATCTTCCCCAACCCAGGGATCCAAAGCAGGTCTTTCACATTGTGGAAGAGAAGGTAAAGGAGAAAAGGAAAGATATACCCATTTGAATGCAGAGTTCCAAAGAATAGCAAGGAGAGATAAGAAAGTCTTCCTCAGTTATCAGTGCAAAGAAAAAGAGGAAAACAATAAAATGAGGAAGGCTATAGATCTCTTCAAGAAAATTAGAGATACCAAGGGAATATTTCATGCAAAGATGGGCACAATAAAGGACAGAAATGGTATGGACCTAACACAAGCAGAAGATATTAAGAAGAGATGGTAAGAATACACAGAAGAACTATACAAAAAAGATCTTCATGACCCAGGTAGCCACAATGGTGTCATCACTCACGTAGAGCCAGACATCCTGGAATGCGAAGTCAAATGGGTCTTGGGAAGCACCACTATGAATAAAGCTAGTGGAGGTGATGGAATTCCAGTTGAGCTATTTCAAATCCTAAAAGATGATGCTGTGAAAGTGCAGCAGTCAGTAGGCCAGCAAATTTGGAAAACTCAGAAGTGACCACAGGACTGGAAAAGGTCAGTTTTCATTCCAATCCCAACAAAGGGCAATGCCAAAAAATGTTCAAACTACTGCACAATTGCACTCATCTCACATGCCAACAAAGTAATGCTCAAAATTCTCCAAGCCAGGCTTCAACAGTATGTGAACTGTGAACTTCCAGATGTTCAAGCTGGATTTAGAAAAGGCAGAGGAAGCAGAGATCAAATTGCAGACATCCGTTGGATTATCAAAAAAGCAGAGTTCCAGAGAAGCATCTACTTCTGCTTTATTGATTATGCCAAAGCCTTTGACTGTGTAGATTACAACAAACTATGAACAATTCTTCAAAAGATGAGAATATCAGACCACCTTAACTGCCTCCTGAGAAATCTGTATGGAGATCAAGAAACAACAGTTAGAACCAGACATGGAACAACAGATTGGTTACAAATTGGAAAAGGAGTACATCAAGGCTGTATATTATCATTCATGTCATTCATGCTTATTTAACTTCTATGCAGAGTACATCATATGAAATGCCAGGCTGGATGCAGCACAAGGTGGAATCAAGATTGCCGGGAGAAATAGCAATAACCTTAGACATGCAGATGATACCACCTTTATGGCAGAAAATGAGGAGGAACTAAAGAGACTCTTGGCAAAACTAATACAATTTGTAAAGTTTAAAAATAAAATAAAATTTTAAAAAAATCCAAAACAAAACAAAACAAAAAAACAACAACATTCAGAAAACTAAGATCATGGCATCAGTCCCATCACTTATGGCAAATAGATGGGGAAACAATGGAAACAGTGACACGCTTTATTTTGGGGGGCTCCAAAATCACTGCAGATGGTGACTGCAGCCATGAAATGAAAAGACACTTGCTCCTTGGAAGAAAAGTTATGACCAACTTAGATAGCATGTTGTAAAGCAGAGACATTACTTTGCCGACAAAGGTCCATCTAGTCAAAGCTAGTTTTTCCAGTAGTCATGTTTGGATCTGAGTGTTGGACTATAAAGAAAGCTGAGCACTGAAGAATTGATACTTTTGAACTATGGTATTGGAGAAGACTCTTGAGAGTCCTTTGGACTGCAAAGAGTTCAAACCAGTCCATCCTAAAGGAGATCAGTCCTGAATATTCATTGGAAGGACGGATATTGAAGCTGAAACTCCAATACTTTGGCCACCTAATGCAAAGAACTTATTCACTGGAAAAGATCCTGATGCTGGAAAAGATTGAAGGCAGGAGGAGAAGGGGATGGCAGAGGATGAGATGGTTGGATGGCATCACTAACTCTATGGATGAGAGTTTGAGCAATTCCGAGAGCTGGTGATGGACAGGGATGCCTTTGTGCTGCAATCCATGCGGTCACAAAGAGTCGGACATGACTGAACTGAACTGAGTTCAGGAAATAAAACTAACCAAAAGGATAAGAGGGAAAAGGCCTTGAAACTCACACAAAGTTGGTAAGATTGTTTTGTTCTCACCCACCAGAATGGAAAAGCCTCATAATTTGCTGGGCATCAGGAATTTAGGAGAGTTTCCACAATATTCAGAATAGCTCAAGCCTAAACACTGCTCTAGTCTTACCTAACACAGCTTGAAAAACTATCAGAAAGGATCTAAGTAATTTAACTGCTTCCAAGAATAAAACTCAAGAGTATTTATAGGAATATAAAGATATCCAGCACCAACAATTTAACATTTAATCAGCATTGCCTCTGGCACCAAATCAGTGTTTCAGAGTTGAGAGGTAAAAAAGTTGGAAACAATGTAATACATACGTTAGGAAAATGGCTGACTAGAATATGTTATATCCTTAGGAAAAAATAAAATGAAGATATTGGAAAGAATTAGTTAAACATATATGTATTCATCTAGAGAGATATTCATGATTTAATGAATGGAAAATAAAAGCAAGTTTCAGAGAAACTAGAAAGTAAAAGTGTTAATTGCTCAGTTTTGTCCGACTCTTTGTGACGCCATAGAATGTAGCCTGCCAGGCTCTTCTGTCCAATGAACTCTCCAGGCTAGAATCCCTCTTCCATGGATTCTTCCTAACCCAGGGATGGAACCTAGGTCTCCCGCATTGCAAACAAATTCTTTACTGTCTGAGCCACCAGACAAAATAAAAATGATGTATTTTGTCTATATATTGTTTACTTATGAAAAATTGAGAAAAATAGAAAAAGAAATGGAAGAATATATAGCAGATTGTTAATATTTGTTGCCTGCGGAAATGTAATTTGAGTAGGTTGTACAGACGATAGGTTTTGTCTTTCATATAATTGAATTGTTTTATTTATAAAATAAGCATAATTTACCTTGTAGTTTCTCAAGTCTTAAAATATTTAATAGAAAAAATTAATGACACAGATTATAGAGGGATATTAAATATTTTTATAATACAAAATGATAGTAGGAAAATATTAGTTTGACTATATGTTTTGAGTACAACTGTAAAAATGAGATATTCATGTGAATAAAGACTAGTAAGAACTTCAGAGGCTTTTTTAAAGAATGCTAAATTTATGTATACTTCATCTCTTTGTTATGTCTGAATGTTTGTGGGCAATAACAATAATAGTTCTCTTATGTAAAGCATGTAAAATATAGATTGATGCAGATAAAGTGTAGATGAGAAAATATAAAAATGAAAGATATTAGCGTGGAGGGTTTTTTAAATTACTTTGCTTTTTCACTTTCCCCAAACTTTATGTAATATTGTACTGCCTTTATAAAAAAAAAAAGTAAATAAAAATCCAACTTGGGTTGCAAAGGACTACAAAAATATAATTCATGATGGAAAGGAAAATCAATCAAAACTGCCTCAGAAATTATATAGATGATGAAACTAGTAGAAAAAATACAATGAAATAATTAGTATAATGTTACCTCCTATGTTCAATAAGCTAGAAAAAAAATTTTAAGTGTATTATGTGGACATGAAGAATATAAAAAAGATACAAATCAAGCTTTTAGAGATCACATATTTAATATATGAAATTTAAAGTATACTGAATGGTATTGCTAACGGATTATACATTGCAGGAGAAAGATTAGTTAACTTGAACACAGTTGAAGAAGATATGGAAAATGGAACACAAAGAAAAAAAAATTAAAGTGCAATAAAGTGTCAGTGAGCTGTGGAACCACTTTAAGTGACTTAATGTGCAAATATGAAGTTGCTGAAGTAGAGGAGATAAATAAGGATGGGGTGAGGGAGAACAAAGCCTAGAAAACTATTGGAAGAAATACCAGCTGAAAAGTTCTAAATCTGACTAAAACAATAAATGTGTAAATGCAATAATTTCCATAAATCCCAAGTATAAGAAGTGTGATGAAAATTGTACTATGTCATACAATACTTCTTAAATCAAGTTGTAGAGAGAAAATATGAAAGAAGCTGGAGGAAAAAACACATGATAGAGGAACATACAAAAGAATCACAGTTGATCCTTGAACAACTTGAGGGTGGGGCACTGACCCCAAATAGTTGAACATCTGAGTATTCTATCTCTGCCTCAAAAACAAAGGAATTGTTTGACAAATAAATCACCCAAGGGAAGAAAGGTGAATCTTTGGATAGAATCAGGACTCAGATCCTAGTTTTTTGGGATTCCATATATTGAACGGAAACTTTCCCCCACACTTAGTTAAAGATCTATAAAATAAAAATACAAGTACAGTGTTTATTGAAAAAAAATCTATGCTTGAGTGGACCCTGACAGTTCAAACCTGTGCTGTCAAAGGGTCAACTGTATATATATATATATATATATATATATATGAGGAACAAAGATAAGAATGATAGCAGACCTCTTATTTTAAGCTACATAAACTACTAGACAGTAGAAAAACATCTTCAAAATACTGAAAAGAAAGCAGTGTAATTAGTATTGAATTCTTTACCTAGTAAAAATATCTGTCAAGAAATGAAGGTGAAATGCTTTTTCAAACCTACAAAAGCTGAAAGAATTCATCCTTATCCAACTGACCATACAAGAAATGTTAAAAGAAGTCCTTCACATACAATGGAATGTTAGCCATAAAACGGAATGAAATCTTGCCATTTGTGACAAGGATGAACCTTGAAGGCATTATGCTAAGTGAAGTGTCAGATAATGACAGACAAATGATGTACGATTTCACTTATATGTGGAATCTAAAAAAACAAAACAATGAACAAACAGTAAGATAGAAGTATGGTTATAGATACAGAGAACAAACAGGTGATTGCCAGAGGGAAGTAGGTGTGAGGGGAGGAAACAAATAGGTTAGGGAAATTAAGAGGTACACACTTCCATTTACAAAATAAATGAGTCATGGATATGAAATGTACAGTGTGAGATCTATATTCAATAACTACATAATATCTTTGTATAGTGATAACTTGTAAGCAGACTTATTTAGTGATTAATTTGAAACATATAGCAATCACTGTGTTGTATACCAGGAATGAAAATAATATTGTAGGTAAGTTATACCTTATACTTCAAAAACAAACAAATGTACAATTAGTGAATTTGGGATGAACGTGTACATACTGCTGAATTTAGAATGGATAGCCAAAAAAAACCTACTGTGTAGCATAAGGAACTCTGCTCTATGTTATGTTGCAGCCTGGATGGGAGTGGGATTGGGGAGAATTGATGCATATATACATATGGCTGACTCTTTGCTGTTCACCTGAAACTATCACAGCATTGTTAATCAGCTATACCTCAATACAAGATAAAATGTTACAAAACAATAACAACAACACAGCCAGAAAAAAAAAAAAAAACCTTATAGAAAGAGAGCAGATTTGTGGTTATCAGAGGCAAAGTGTAGGGGGAAGGGTAATAGGATGAAGGCAGTCAAAGGTACATTTAATTCTACAAAGTATTTAAGGAAAGAAAGTCCACAAATTTTACACAAAAATTTCAAAGGAATTGAAGAAAAATTATATGATCATTTCAATAGGTGAAAAAAATAATCATGACAAAAACTTAGCAAATTTAAGTTTCCTAAAAACATCGAATTATATAAATATAATTTGATATATATTACCTACAAAAAATCTATGGTTTTCCAAGTGGCACAGTGGTGAAGAATCTGCCTGCCAATATAGGAGACACAAGAAACATGGGTTCCATCCCTAAGTCAGGAAGATCCCTGGAGTAGGAAGTGGCAACCTGCCCCAGTATCCTTGCCTGGAAAACTCCATGGACAGAGGAGTCTGGTGGTCTATAGTCTGTGGGGTTCCAAAGAGTCAGACATGACTGAGAGACTGAGTACACACACACACAACATTTATAGCAAATATCATACCCAATGGGGAAATGTTGAATGCTTCTCCTCTAGCATTGGGAATGAGTCAAGGATACCCACTATAATTACTCCTATTCAAATTGTACTGGAGGTCTTGGCTAGTATACCAGAGCAAGGGGAATAAATAAAAGACACAAGTTATTAAAAGGGAAGATATAAACATACAATGTCATTAGTAGCTAAGAAAATGTGAAATAAAACCACATTCACTAGAATGACTAAAAAGAAAAAAACAATCCTAGGACAATATGGAACAACTGAAATTCTCATACAGTGGGAACTGATTATCCACTCTCTGGTTAATTGTGATTAATTGATTTCACTTTGGAAAACCACTAGACCATTCAGGTATGACCTAAATAAAATCCCTTACAATTATATATCAGAACTGAGAAATAGATTTAAGGGACTAGATCTGATAGAGTACCTGATGAATTATGGACAGAGGTTCGTGACATTGTACAGGACACAGGGATCAAGACCATCACCAAGAAAAAGAAATGCAAAAAGGCAAAATCGCTGTCTGAGGAGGCCTTACAAATAGCCGTGAAAACAAGAGAAGTGAAAAGCAAAGGAGAAAAGGAAAGATATACCCATTTGAATGAAGGGCTTCAAAGGATAGCAAGGAGAGATAAGAAAGCCTTCTTCAGTGATCAATGCAAAGAAATAGAGGAAAACAACAGAATGGGAAAGACTAGCGATCTCTTCAAGAAAATTAGAGATACCAACGGAACTTTTCAGGCAAAGATGGGCTCAATAAAGGACAGAAATTGTATGGACCTAATGGATGTGAGAGTTGGACTGTGAAGAAGGCTGAGCACCAAAGAATTGATGCTTTTGAACTGTGGTGTTGGAGAAGACTCTTGAGAGTCCCTTGGACTGCAAGGAGATCCAACCAGTCCATTCTGAAGATCAGCCCTGGGATTTCTTTGGAAGGAATGATGCTAAAGCTGAAACTCCAGTACTTTGGCCACCTCATGT
>NW_011494718.1:636129-641569 GCF_000754665.1 Bison bison bison
ACCTCATGTGAAGAGTTGACTCATTGGAAAAGACTCTGATGCTGGGAGGGATTGGGGGCAGGAGGAGAAGGGGATGACAGAAGATGAGATGGCTGGATGGCATCACTGACTCAATGGACGTGAGTCTGAGTGAACTCCGGGAGTTGGTGATGGACAGGGAGGCCTGGCCTGCTGCGATTCATGGGGTCGCAAGAGTCAGACACGACTGAGCGATTGAACTGAACTGAACTGAACAGAAGCAGAAGATATTAAGAAGAGGTGGCAAGAATACACAGAATAACTGTACAAAAAAGATCTTCATGTCCCAGATAATCACGATGGTGTGATCACTCACCTAGAGCCAGACATCTTGGAATGTGAAGTCAAGTGTGCCTTAGGATGCATCACTACGAACAAAGCTAGTGGAGGTGATGGAATTCCAGTTGAGCTATTTCAAATCCTGAAAGATGATGCTGTGAAAGTGCTGCACTCAATGTGCTAGAAAATATGGAAAACTCAGCAGTGACCACAGAACTGGAAAAATTCAGTTTTCATTCCAATCCCAAAGAAGGGCAATGCCAATGAATGCTCAAACTACCGCAACAATTGCACTCATCTCACATACTAGCAAAGCAATGCTCAAAATTCTCCAAGCCAAACTTCAGCAATATGTGAACCATAAACTTCTGGATGTTCAAGCTGGTTTTAGAAAAGGTAGAGGAACTAGAGATCAAATTGCCAATATCATTGGATCATTGAAAAAGCAAGAGAGTTCCAGAAAAACATCTATTTCTGCTTTATTGACTATGCCAAAGCCTTTGACTGTGTGGATCACAATACACTGTGGGAAATTCTGAAAGAGATGGGAATACCAGACCACCTGACCTGCCTCCTGAGAAATCTGTATGCAGGCCAGGAAGTCAACTGGTTCTAAACATGAAAAGGAGTAGGTCAAGGCTGTATATTGTCACCCTGTTTATTTAACTTATACGCAGGGTACATCATGAGAAACACTGGGCTGGATGGAGCACAAGCTGGAATCAAGATTTCTGGGAGAATCAATAACCTCAAATATGCAGATGATACCACACTTATGACAGAAAGTGAAGAAGCACTAAAGAGCCTCTTGATGAAAGTGAAAGGAGAGTGAAAAAGTTGACTTAAAGCTCAACATTCAGAAAAATAAGATCATGGCATCTTGTCCCATCACTTCATGGCAAATAGATGGGGAAACAGTGAAACAGTGGCTGACTTTATTTTTGGGGGCTCCAAAATCACTACAGATGGTGACTGCAGCCATGAAATTAAGAGGCTTACTCCTTGGAAGGAAAGTTATGACCAACCTAGACAACATATTAAAAAGCAGAGACATTACTTTGCCAACAAAGTAATGTCTAGTCAAGGCTATGGTTTTTCCAGTAGTCATGTATGGATGTGAGAGTTGGACTATAAGGAAAGCTGAGTGCTGAAGAATTGATGTGTTTGAAGTGTGGTGTTGGGAAAGATTCTTGAGAATCCTTTGGACTCAAAGGAGATCCAACCAGTTCATCCTAAAGCAGGTCAGTCCTGGCTGTTCATTCGAACCACGATGTTGAAGCTGAAGCTCCAATACTTTGGCCACCTGAGGTGAAGAACTGACTCATTTGAAAAGATCCTGATGCTGGGAAAGATTGAAGGCAGGAGGACAAGGGGACAAGAGAGGATGAGATGGTTGGAGGCATCACCAACTCAATGGACATGAGTTTGAGCAAGCTCTGGGAGTTGGTGATGACCAGGAAGGCCTGGTGTGCTGCAGTCCATAGAGTCACAAAGAGTGACTGAACTGAACTGAACTGGGACCTGCTTAACAATATCTTAAGGGTGACCCATAGACATATCCCATAACTCAGCAATACTACTCCTAGGTATATGTCCAACAGAAATGCTCATGTATATATACCAAAAGGTGTATACAATAAAGTTCATTTCATAAAAGCATGATTTGTGATACTTCAAACTAGAGACAAAACAAATGACATTATAAGAAGAATGATAAATTGTAATATATTCATACATTGATGAGAAGAAATGCCTTACAACCACATGCAAAAATATGGATGATTTCCACAAATAGTATACTTAAATAAACTAGACACAAAAGACCAAAAATGTTAGAAATTTCCAGTTATAAGTTATAAGTAGTACTAGGATGCAATGTACAATAAGTAAGTGTAATTAATATTGCTGTATATTATATGTGAAAATTGTTAACAGAAGAGAGCTATAAAAAGGTCTCATCACAAGGAAAAATATATTTTTTCTATTTCTTTAATTTTCTATCTATATGAGATGATGGATATTCATATTGTGGTAAACATTTGATACATGTAAGTCGGATCATTTACTGCACACCTCAAACTTATACAGTGTTATGTGTCAATTGTACCTCAATAAAACTGGATGAAAATAAAAGTCTTTCAAGTAGATAGCAAATGACAACAGAGAAGCTCTTAATCTATTCAAAAGAATAAAGAGCATGGAATGGTAACTACATAGGTAAACAAAGACTTTTTTTCATTATTTAAATCTTTCCTTCTGTCCTGTATTATATGTCTCATTTCACAAAGGCTTTGGTGTACTAAATTCTTCTATTTATTGTGACTTTTCATATTTCATTTAGTTCTTAGCTTCTGGGTCATATACACATTGCCATCTTCTCCCTGTTGTCTTCCTGTTCACTGACACATTCTGTGCGCACCCTCTCTCTCACTTTATTAAACACACACACACACACACACCTACTTTAATAGAGATGAAAGGAGGTTAACATTAGCATCAAATACAACTTGGAAGGAGTTATGGAATAATTATAAGTGATAAATATTAGATATGTTTAGGATTAGGAGTTGAAGAGAGTATCCAAATGTATTAAAACCAATGTTATGCTTCCTAATCTGTTTTGTAAAAGCATCATCGGTTGCTTTTATGACTCATTCTTCAGTCATTCACCAATGAGATCCTGCAGGTGTCCAGTAAGACAGGTACCCACGTTACATTCTAACAATAGAATGCTTATATTTTTAGAGTAATAATGCCACAGTCCATTCCTAAGATAGGAGAGGTTTTCTAAACAGTATGGTTTAGGAATCAGAAAACTCCTGACATGTTTTGATAAATAAAAGGTTTAAGAAAAAAAATGTTTTATTAGAACATAAGCCATGCCTGTTCTTTTATGTCTTGTCTATGGCTGCTTTCAAACTACAACAGCAAAGTTGAGTAGCTGCAGCCACTAGAGTTGCAAGCCTTCCTGCAAGCTATATTATGTACTTTCTTTAAGAAGATGTTTCTTGACCCCTATAGTTAATTAAAATTAATAACAGCAAACACAACACATTGCGTTAGGTTATTTAATATACTAATAAAATATTAACTCCAATATACTTAAAAATCATATGAGATAGGCACTATTACAATACTTATTTAACTGACAAAACTGAGGCACAAAGCGGTTACATAATTTTCCTTAGTCACAAAGCTAACAAGTAGTAGGGCTAGGATTAGAACGAAGGTGGCTTGACTCCAAAGTCTGGACTTTTAACAGTTTGTCTTATATTGCTGTTCCAATTGAAAAAATAAGGAAATATAGAATTTTTTCAAAATCCAGCATGCGGAATACATGGTGAATTTATCATGGACAGCCAGCCAATTTATTTTTTTAATGTATATATATATATATATATAAATTTAATTTTATTTTTTAACTTTACAATATTGTATTGGTTTTGCCATATCAAAATGAATCTGCCACAGGTATACATGTGTTCCCCATCCTGAACCCTCCTCCCTCCTCCCTCCCCATACCATCCCACTGGGTCATCCCAGTGCACCAGCCCCAAGCATCCAGTATCGTGCATTGAACCTGGACTGGTGACTCGTTTCATACATGATGTTATACATGTGTCAATGCCATTCTCCCAAATCATCCCACCCTCTCCCTCTCCCACAGAATCCATAAGACTGTTCTATACACCAGTGTCTCTTTTGCTGTCTCGTATACAGGGTTATTATGATCTTCTTTCTAAATTCCATATATATGCATTAGTATACTGTATTGGTGTTTTTCTTTCTGGCTTACTTCACTCTGTATAATAAGCTCCAGTTTCATCCACCTCATTAGAACTGATTCAAATGTATTCTTTTTAATGGCTGAGTAATACTCCATTGTGTATATGTACCACAGCTTTCTTATCCATTCAACTGCTGATGGACATTTAGGTTGCTTCCATGTCCTGCCTATTATAAACAGTGCTGTGATGAACATTGGGGTACACGTGTCTCTTTCAATTCTGGTTTCCTCAGTGTGTATGCCCAGCAGTGGGATTGCTGGATCATAAGGCAGTTCTATTTCTAGTTTTTAAGGAATCTCCACACTGTTCTCCATAGTGGCTGTACTAGTTTGCATTCCCTTTTCTCTACACCCTCTCCAGCATTTGTTGCTTGCAGACTTTCGGATCGCAGCCATTCTGACTGGCGTGAAATGGTACCTCATAGTGGTTTTGATTTGCATTTCTCTGATAATGAGTGATGTTGAGCATCTTTTCATGTGTTTGTTAGCCATCTGTATGTCTTCTTTGGAGAAATGTCTATTTAGTTCTTTGACCCATTTTTTGATTGGGTCATTTATTTTTCTGGAATTGAGCTGTAGGAGTTGCTTGTATATTTTTGTGATTAGTTGTTTGTCAGTTGCTTCATTTGCTATTATTTTCTCCCATTCTGAAGGCTGTCTTTTCACCTTGCTAATAGTTTCTTTTGTTGTGCAGAAGCTTTTAAGTTTAATTAGGTCCCATTTGTTTATTTTTGCTTTTATTTCCAATATTCTGGGAAGTGGGTCATAGAGGATCCTGCTGTGATGTATGTCGGAGAGTGTTTTGCCTATGTTCTCCTCTAGGAGTTTTATAGTTTCTGCTCTTACTCTTATTTTGAATTTATTTTTGTGTATGGTGTTAGAAAGTGTTCTAGTTTTATTCTTTTACAAGTGGTTGACCAGTTTTCCCAGCACCACTTGTTAAAGATATTGTCTTTAATCCATTGTATATTCTTGCCTCCTTTGTCAAAGATAAGATGTCCATATGTGCGTGGATTTATCTCTGGGCTTTCTATTTTGTTCCATTGATCTATATTTCTGTCTTTGTGCCAGTACCGTACTGTCTTGATGACTGTGCCTTTGCAGTAGAGCCTGAAGTCAGGCAGGTTGATTCCTCCAGTTCCATTGTTGTTTCTCAAGATTGCTTTGGCTATTTGACGTTTTTTGTATTTCCATACAAATTGTGAAATTATTTGTTCTAGCTCTGTGAAGAATACTGTTGGTAGCTTGTTAGGGATTGCATTGAATCTATAAATTGCTTTGGGTAGTATACTCATTTTCACTATATTGATTCTTCCAATCCATGAACATGGTATATTTCTCCATCTATTAGTGTCC
>NW_011494718.1:642114-643974 GCF_000754665.1 Bison bison bison
ATTTCTGCTTTCTGGAGAGTTTTTATCATAAATGGATGTTGAATTTTGTCAAAGGCTTTCTCTGCATCTATTGAGATAATCATATGGTTTTTATTTTTCTATTTGTTAATGCGGTGTATTATACTGATTGATATCTGGATATTGAAGAATCCTTGCATCCCTGGGATAAAGCCCACTTGATCATGGTGTATGATCTTTTTAATGTGTTGTTGGATTCTGATTGCTAGAATTTTGTTAAGGATTTTTGCACCTATGTTCATCAGTGATATTGGCCTGTGGTTTTCTTTTTTCGTGGCATCTTTGTCAGGTTTTGGTATTAGGGTGATGGTGGCCTCATAGAATGAGTTTGGAAGTTTACCTTCCTTTGCAATTTTCTGGAAGAGTTTGAGTAGGATAGGTGTTAGCTCTTCTCTAAATTTTTGGTAGAATTCAGCTGTGAAGCCGTCTGAACCTTGGCTTTTGTTTGCTGGAAGATTTCTGATTACAGTTTCAATTTCCGTGCTCGTGATGGGTCTGTTAAGATTTTCTATTTCTTCCTGGTCCAGTTTTGGAAAGTTGTACTTTTCTAAGAATTTGTCCATTTCTTCCACGTTGTCCATTTTATTGGCATATAATTGCTGATAGTAGTCTCTTAGGATCCTTTGTATTTCTGTGTTGTCTGTTGTGATCTCTCCATTTTCATTTCTAATTTTATTGATTTGATTTTTCTCCCTTTGTTTCTTGATGAGTCTGGCTAATGGTTTGTCAATTTTATTTATCCTTTCAAAGAACCAGCTTTTGGCTTTGTTGATTTTTGCTATGGTCTCTTTTGTTTCTTTTGCATTTATTTCTGCCCTAATTTTTAAGATTTCTTTCCTTCTACTGACCCTGGGGTTCTTCCTTTTCTAGTTGCTTTGGGTGTAGAGTTAGGTTATTTATTTGACTTTTTTCTTGTTTCTTGAGGTATGCCTATATTGCTATGAACTTTCCCCTTAGGACTGCTTTTACAGTGTCCCACAGGTTTTGGCTTGTTGTGTTTTCATTTTCATTCATTTCTATGCAAATTTTGATTTCTTTTTTTGATTCCTTCTGTGATTTGTTGGTTATTCAGCAGCGTGTTGTTTAGCCTCCATATGTTGGAATTTTTAATAGTTTTTCTCCTGTAATTGAGATCTAATCTTACTGCATTGTGGTCAGAAAAGATGCTTGGAATGATTTCAATTTTTTTCAATTTACCAAGGCTAGATTTATGGCCCAGGATGTGATCTATCCTGGAGAAGGTTCCATGTGTGCTTGAGAAAAAGGTGAAATTCATTGTTTTGGGAGGAAATGTCCTATAGATATCAATTAGGTCTAACTGGTCTATTGTATCATTTAAAGTTTGTGTTTCCTTGTTAATTTTCTGTTTAGTTTACCTATCCATAGGTGTGAGTGGGGTATTAAAGTCTCCCACTATTATTGTGTTATTGTTAATTTCTCCTTTCATACTTGTTAGCATATGCCTTACATACTGCAGTGCTCCCATGTTAGGTATGTATATATTTATAATTGTTATATCTTCTTCTTGGATTGATCCTTTGATCATTATGTAGTGACCTTCTTTGTCTCTTTTCACAGCCTTTGTTTTAAAGTCTATTTTATCTGATATGAGTATTGCTACTCCTGCTTTCTTTTGTTCCCTATTTGCATGGAAAATCTTTTTCCAGCCCTTCACTTTCAGTCTGTATGTGTCCCGTTTTGAGGTGGGTCTTTTGTAGACAACATATGTAGGGGTCTTGTTTTTGTATCCATTCAGCCAGTCTTTATCTTTTGGTTGGGGCATTCAACCCATTTACATTTAAGGTAATTATTGATAAATATGATCCCGTTGCCATTTGCTTT
>NW_011494718.1:644074-644406 GCF_000754665.1 Bison bison bison
ATCCTTTAGTATTTATTGGAGAGCTGGTTTGGTGGTGCTGAATTCTCTCAGCTTTTGCTTGTCTGTAAAGCTTTTGATTTCTCCTTCATATTTGAATGAGATCCTTGCTGGGTACAATAATCTGGGCTGTAGGTTATTTTCTTTCATCACTTTAAGTGTGTCTTGCCATTCCCTCCTGGCTTGAAGAGTTTCTATTGAAAGATCATCTGTTATCCTTATGGGAATCCCCTTGTGTGTTGTTTCTTGTTTTTCCCTTGCTGCTTTTAATATTTGTTCTTTGTGTTTGATCTTTGTTAATTTGATTAATATGTGTCTTGGGTGTTTTGCCTTGG
>NW_011494718.1:644506-650577 GCF_000754665.1 Bison bison bison
TTCTTCTGGGACTCCTATAATTCGAATGTTGTAGCGTTTAATATTGTCCTGGAGGTCTCTGAGATTGTCCTCATTTCTTTTAATTCGTTTTTCTTTTTTCATCTTTGATTCATTTATCTCTACCATTCTATCTTCTAATTCACTAATGCTGTCTTCTGCCTTGTTATTCTACTATTTGTTGCCTCCAGAGTACAGCCAGCCAATTTAAATCAAAAGTAGGAAATTAAATTATAAGAAAGAAAATAAGATTATATTTAATTAGTGTTGGATTAATTATTGCAGTTCAGGATTATTTATGGAAGAATAACTGTGAGAAGCCAGTTTTTAAAAATTGTAAGTTACTTTTCAAATTAGGCCTGTATCTCAGTATAATAATTTCATAGGACGGTAGACTCAGGTGCTCCTTGTCAGCTTCTTCATTTCTCTATTTTGTCGTGTTTTTGTTGTTGTTGTTGTTCAGTGTCATATCTATGGAACTGTTCCACCAAGGAATCAAAATAGTTTCCAAAATTTAATTTCCTGAATTTGAGTTTTCTTTAAATCTGTTTTAGATCTTCTGCATCAGTAAGAATTTATTCCAGTAATTGTTTGCAACTAAAACATGTGAAACAAAATAGGCTGAAGAGATTCTGACAGCTTGTTTATTTTTCTTGAAACTATTTGAGTTTGGGTTCTTGACACAGTGGCCTCAAAAAAATTTAAAAATTATAAATATACAATTTAGTAACTGTTTCTCCTTATGAAGATTATGCCTGTGATCAGAGTTTAGAGTTACATTTTTATTAAAAGACCATTATGCCACAGCTTAATCTATTTTTAATCTCAAGCCATAATGCCATTTCCATTAGAGGACCATAAAAGATATTTCTTTCAATATGGGAAGCATGAGTTTTGTTCATCATGAGTTGTTAAAGTGATTCTGTTTATTCTGTCAAATAGCCACATCAGCTACAAAAATGTATTAATTTCCTTTTACCTGTGGCACATGTGAGGCATTAAAAAGTATTTTGTAGAGAGCATCATGTCCTACAAAGAAACAATAGTCTGGCTGGGAATAGTAGAAAAAGTATGCATATGATTGTAATAAATTCAAAAGTAAGGTCAACTTCACATAAGGAACTATAAACTTGTGATAAGTTAGACAGAATTAAATTATTGAAATACTTGTTCAGGACAAAAAATATATGTTGATATAAAATATAGCAAATCTTTGAAACAAATAGTGCAATAGGACTTGAAAAGGAAGAAATTTTTTTTTTTTTTACTAGTTTGCCTTTGAACTAGAAAGAGGTTGTTGTTTTCATTCAGTCCGTCAATAGTGTCTGACTCTTTATGACCCCACGAATGGAAGCTCACCAGTATTCCCTATCCTTGACTCTTTTCGACCCCATTAGTGGCAGCACACTAGGTTTTCCTGTCCTTCACTATCTCCCAGAGTTTGCTCAAACTAGTGTCCATTGAGTCGGTGATGCCATCCAATCATCTCATCCTCTGTTGCCCCCTTCTCCTCCTTCCCTCAATCTTTCCCAGCATCAGGGTCTTTCCCAATGAGTCAGCTCTTCTCATCAGGTGGCCAAAGTACTGGAGCTTCAACTTCAGCATCAGGTCTTCCAAACAATCTTCAGGATTGACTGGTTAGATCTCCTTACTGGCCAAGGGACTCCAAAGAGTATTCTCCAACATCACAGTTCAGAAGCATCAGTTCTTCAGTGTTCAGCCTTCTGTATGGTCCAACTCTCACATCTGTACATGACTACTGGAAAAACCATAAATTTGACTAGATGGACCTTTGTTGGCAAAGTGATGTCTGTGCTTTTTAATACACTGTCTAGGTTTTTCATAGCTTTCCTTTCAAGGAACAAGTATTATTAATTCATGGCTACAGTCACTGCCTGCAGTGATTTTGGAGCCCCCCAAAATAAAATCTGTTACTGTTTCTATTTTTTCCCCATCTATTTGCTTGAAGTGATTAGACCAGATGCCATGATCTTAGTTTTTTGAATGTTGAGTTTTAAGCCAGCTTTTTCAATCTCTTCTTTCACCTTCTTCAAGAGGTTCCTTAGTTCCTCTTCGCTTTATGCCATTAGGATAGTGTCATCTGCATATCTGAGGTTATTGATGTTTCTCCCAGCAATCTTGATTGTTCTTCATCCAGCCCGACATTTTGCATGATACTCTGCAAATAAGTTAAATCAGCAAGGTGACAATAAACAGCCTTGATGAACTCCTTTCCCAATTTTAACCCATTCCATCGTTCCATGTCTGATTTTAACTGTTGCTTCTTGACTTGCATACAGGTTTCTCAGGCAGCAGGTAAGGTGGGCTGGAAGAAGCACAAGCTAGAATCAAGATTGCCAGGAAAAATATCAATAACCTCAGATTCGCAGATGACACCACCCTTATGGCAGAAAGTTGAAGAGGAACTAAAAAGCCTCTTGATGAAAGTGAAAGAGGAGAGTGAAAAAGGTGGTTTAAAGCTCAACATTCAGAAAACTAAGATCATGGCATCTGGTCCCATCACTTCATGGCAAATAGATGGGGAAACAGTAAACAGTGTCAGACTTTATTTTTTGGGGCTCCAAAATCACTGCAGATGGTAACTGCAGCCATGAAATTAAAAGACGCTTACTCCTTGGGAGGAAAGTTATGACCAACCTAGCTAGCATATTCAAAAGCAGAGACATCACTTTGCCAACAAAGGTCCGTCTAGTCAAGGCTATGGTTTTTCCAGTGGTCATGTATGGATGTGAGAGTTGGACTGTGAAGGAAGCTGAGTGCCAAAAAATTGATGCTTTTGAACTGTGGTGTTGAAGACTCTTGAGAGTCCCTTGGACTGTAAGGAGATACAACTGTCCATCCTAAAGGAGATCAGTTCTGGGTGTTCATTGGAATGACTGATGCTGAAGCTGAAACTCCAATACTTTGGCCACCTCATGTGAAGAGTTGACTCATTGGAAAAGACTCTGATGCTGGGAGGGATTGGCGGCAGGAGGAGAAGGGGATGACAGAGGATGAGATGGCTGGATGGCATCACCGACTTGATGGACATGCATTTGGGTAAACTCCGGGAGTTGGTGATGCACAGGGAGTCCTGGCATGCTGCGATTCATGGGGTTGCAAAGAGTCGGACACGACTGAGCGACTGAACTGAACGAACTGAAGGTGGTCTAGTATTCACATCTCTTTAAGGATTTTCCACAGTTTGTTGTGATTCACACAGAATCAAAGACTTTCACGTAGTCAATGAGGCAGAAGTAGATGTTTTTCTGGCAGTTTGATCTCTGGTTCCTCTGTCTTCTGCACATTTGAAAGTTCTCAGTTCACATATTGTTGAAGCCTAGCTTGAAGGATTTTGAGCATTACCTTGCCAGCATGTGAATGAGTCACTTATGTGGTAGTTAGAACATTCTTTGGCACTGCATTTCTTTCTTTTTTTTTAAATTATTATTATTATTTTTATTTTACTTTACAATGTTGTATTGGTTTTGCCATACATCAACATGAATCCACCATGGGTGTACACGTGTTCCCCATCCTGAACCCCCCTCCCACCTCCCTCCCCATACCATCCCTCAAAAAATATACAAGCAACTCCTGCAGCTCAATTCCAGAAAAATAAACGACCCAATCAAAAAATGGGCCAAAGAACTAAATAGACATTTCTCCAAAGAAGACATACAGATGGCTAACAAACACATGAAAAGATGCTCAACGTCACTCATTATCAGAGAAATGCAAATCAAAACCACAATGAGGTACCATTTCACACCAGTCACAATGGCTGCAATCCAAAAGTCTACAAGCAATAAATGCTGGAGAGGATGTGGAGAAAAGGGAACTCTCTTACACTGTTGGTGGGAATGCAAACTAGTACAGCCACTATGAAGAACAGTGTGGAGATTCCTTAAAAAACTGGCACTGCATTTCTTTGGGATTTTAATGAAAACTGATCTTTTCCAGTCTTGTGGCCACTGCCCTGTTTTGCAAATTTACTGGCATATTGATTGCAGCACTTTAACTAGAATCATCTCTTAGGATTTGAAATAGCTCAACTGGAATTCCATTTCCTCCACTAACTTTGTTCATAGTAATGCTTCCTAAGGCCCATTTGACTTCGCAGACCAAGATGAAGCTTTTGCCCTGCTTCATTTTGTACTCCATGGACAAACTTACCTGTTACTCCAGGTATCTCTTGACTTCCTACTTTTGCATTTCAGTCCCTATGATAAAAAGGACATCTTTTTTGGTGGTAGTTCTAGCAGGTCTCATTGGTCTTCATAGAACTTTTCAAATTCATATTTTTTGGCACTAATTGTTGGGACATAGACTTGGATTACTGTGATGTTTAGTTGTTTGCCTTGAAAGGACTTAGAAGTAAAGAGGTGAGCCTGAGTTATAAGTAGATAGGAAGGATTCGATTTTAAGAATACTAAGTATTTCTATAGCAGTTAATGTTTTAAACACCATTGTATCTAATCTGATTTTATGGCAACCTAATAGAAAAAGTAAGGGCTTCTCTGTCAGCTCAGGGTAAAGTGTCTCCCTGCAGTGTGGGAGAGCAGTGTTCAATCCCTGGCTTGGGATGATCCCCTGGAGAAGGAAAAGGCAACCCACTCCAGTATTCTTGGCTGGAGAATTCCATGGACATAGGAGCCTTGTGGACTACAGTCCATGGGGTGACAAAGAGTCGGACATGACTGAATGGCTAACACTCTCAACAGAAAAAATACTATTGCTATTTGTAATTTTTAAAGTAATTTTCAACTAAGAGGGATTCAATGGTTTGTGTGTACACAGCTGGTATGTGGCAGAGGTACTATCCACACCCTAAATCCTTTAACGCCTTCCAGCTCTGAATCCTCTAAGCTTTGTATTGTACCACCCCTTTAAGAGAAGAGTGGAAAGCACAGAGCTAGAGTCAACCTGCCTGGAATTCAGGGACAATTGGTTGGAAGATAGACTGGAAGGTAGCGAGGGTCTAGATTCTGAACCTTCTTAAATATTTGAGGACAGATTTGAGGTGGGAGCAGGGAAAGAGAAGATAAATGAAACATTGCAACAATCCAGGTCAGACATGATTGTGGCATAGACCAGGGTATTAGTAATGAAGTTGGAGGGAAGTGTTTAGATTCTGGGTACATTTTGAAGATAGAGCCAACTGGATATGTGGGATCTTGAGAAGAGAGAGTCAAAAGTGATTCCAAAGTTTGTTTAAAACTTGAGCAACCAGAAGAATACAATTATGGAGAACACTGAGAAATGAGTGGGTCAGTTGAATTTTATTTTATTTTTTTTCTGGATTTCTTTTTTTTTTTTTCTTTTAACTTTACAATATTGTATTAGTTTTGCCAAATATCGAAATGAATCCGCCACAGGTATACCTGTGTTCCCCATCCTGAACCCTCCTCCCTCCTCCCTCCCCATACCATCCCTCTGGGTCGTCCCAGTGCACCAGCCCCAAGCATCCAGTATCGTGCATCGAACCTGGACTGGCGACTCGTTTCATACATGATATTATACATGTTTCAATGACATTCTCCCAAATCTCCCCACCCTCTCCCTCTCCCACAAAGTCCGCAAGACTGATCTATACATCAGTGTCTCTTTTGCTGTCTCGTACACAGGGTTATTGTTACCATCTTTCTAAATTCCATATATATGCGTTAGTATACTGTATTGGTGTTTTTCTTTCTGGCTTACTTCACTCTGTATAATAGGTTCCAGTTTCATCCACCTCATTAGAACTGATTCAGATGTATTCTTTTTAATGGCTGAGTAATACTCCATTGTGTATATGTACCACAGCTTTCTTATCCATTCCTCTGCTGATGGGCATCTAGGCTGCTTCCATGTCCTGGCTATTATAAACAGTGCTGCGATGAACATTGGGGTACACGTGTCTCTTTCCCTTCTGGTTTCCTCAGTGTGTATGCCCAGCAGTGAGATTGCTGGATCATAAGGCAGTTCTATTCCCAGTTTTTAAAGGAATCTCCACACTGTTCTCCATAGTGGCTGTACTAGTTTGCATTCCCACCAACAGTGTAAGAGGGTTCCCTTTTCTCCACACCCTC
>NW_011494718.1:651392-656653 GCF_000754665.1 Bison bison bison
TCCAATCCATGAACATGGTATATTTCTCCATCTATTAGTGTCCTCTTTGATTTCTTTCACCAGTGTTTTATAGTTTTCTATATATAGGTCTTTATTTTCTTTAGGTAGATATATTCCTAAGTATTTAATTCTTTCCGTTGCAATGGTGAATGGAATTGTTTCCTTAATTTCTCTTTCTGTTTTCTCATTATTAGTGTATAGGAATGCAAGGAATTTCTGTGTGTTGATTTTATATCCTGCAACTTTACTATAATCATTAATTAGTTCTAGTAATTTTCTGGTGGAGTCTTTAGGGTTTTCTATGTAGAGGATCATGTCATCTGCAAATAGTGAGAGTTTTACTTCTTCTTTTCCAATTTGGATTCCTTTTTGGAAAAGAAGAGTAAAACTCTCAGTTGAATTTTAGACATGTGGAAGTGTGGAATAGAGAAGCCAATTAGATGTTGAAGTAATGGTGTCAAATAGGCAGTTGCAACAATTGAATCTGGAGTTTGTTGGAAAGTTGAGACTGGACATACAAAGCCATCAGAATGTATATGGTGTTTATAGTGGTGAGACTGGGTGACATCACTAGGGGAATGATTGAGATAAGAGAAGAGATCTGAGAACTTAGTACTCAGGTGCTACAACATTCTGAATTTTTGGAGATAAGGAGAAATCAATTTGGAGTTTGAGACTAGTGCAGTTGCTTTGGAATAACAATAGTAAAAGCAGAAACAAAGCTGCTGGTTTTGAGAAGAATCTGTGTAGGTATGTTTATCTGTAACTTAAGAGCAACTTGTAGAAAATTTTTTCTAGGTCATGCTATGGGCCTAATGATAATGTCAGACAATGAACGCTTCAAGAAAAGTCCATCCTGAAATGCTATATTGATTAAATATTTTTATTTGTTTTATGAAACAATGTTTATTTTGTTGTCACAATAAAAGAATAAGTAAGTAATAAGAATAATGATTCCCTATTATTCATTTTTATCATGAACAAACTATATCAGAGAAGATGAATTACTTGTGGTTTTACAATTATTAATAGAACATTTTTTGATTATTAAAGTTAAGTCAGTTTTCAATACCTGTTATAGCTCCTACTGCCAAAGACCTTGCTAATATTCTAGAGTGGTATGTTTTATAAGAAGGAATCAATCAGAGACCAGAGCATAGTAGAGAAAAGTGATAGATGTTACAGAAAATAACTGAAGAACATTTAGAACAAGACGACATGATCTACAAGGACATGAAGAATCATGGTGTGGTGAAAAAGCACTAGGCTGAGAATCAGGAAATTTGGAGACCAGTCCTGAAAGCCTTGAAACCAATTTCTGAGGGTTCTGTATGTTGCTGAAGGCCTGACTTCCATGTAGGAAGTGATTTGTAGTCACGTTAAAAAGGTCTGGGAGGACACACATATCTAGGAGTTACTTCTGGGGAGATGAGTGGTCTTGGAGGGGCCACAAACAGTACTGTCTGATTTGTTTACAATGAATATGTATTACTTGTGTGCTGTGCTAAGTCTCTTGTTGTGTTCGACTCTGTGCAATCCTATGGACTGTAGCCCACCAGGCTCCTCTGTCCATGGGGATTCTCCAGACAAGAATACTGGAGTGGGTTGCCATGCCCTCCTCCAGGGGATCTTCCCAACACAGGGACAGAACCCAGGTCTTCCACATTGCAGGGGGATTCTTTACCATCTAAGCCACCAGGGAGGCACCACCTTAAGTTTCATCAAAAAATAAAAATAAAAAAAACTGTAAGAGAAAATTCAGTTAAGCAATTTCTAGGCATCAGTAGAAAGATGTAGCTCACACCCATTTGATCTCTAAATTTCTCCTGTAAACTTAAGGAATTTGACTAAAATCTTGAAAATCAATTCTAACTCTGTCATCCTGGGATCCTATGGAAAGTCACAAATTTTAACATGTGAGGCCCTTTCCTCACTGCTATATAAAAGGGAAACTTTGAATTAATATATTCATGAAATCAGGTAATCAAGTGCACTGGCTCACTGAGATGCTGAATTCGTAATATGGATCAGTACTAAGTAATTTAGTAAAATAACACATTATTTCACATAATCATAATGATCACTTGAAAAAGTTACTGTTATTATCACCTATCATCTAATTTTACGTATGAGGACATTGAGGCTCATCAAGACTGACAACATGCTCATGACCACAGAGCTAAGTGATGAAACACAAGCCTAAATCCTACAACTGAGATCTTAACTATGAAATTGTCTGATCTCAGTTTTTTAGAGGGTGTACACCTTTCATTAATGGGGAAGTAATGATTTATTTCATTGACAGAATGGGAAAACTAGTTAGCTTAATTTTTGTTGAGTGCCTCATTTCTGAAGTCCCTTTCTTTCAAGTTAATTTTTCAAGTTAACTCAGTTAACCACTTACATTTCCTTCATTTGCTTAACACTTCATAACTTTACTCTCATTCTTCAGTCATAAATTGTAATGCCCAAATTTTAATTGTGTTTCTGAAATACAAAGCCCTAAAATTTATGGGTCTGATTAATGTGACAGTATTTTTTCTGGAGAAAAATTAAGGTCAAAGATTTTCTTTAAAATAATATTGTCTCTGGATTTAGAACATGAGATAATAGATCTCATATTGGCAGCGCTGCTCCCTCTTTCAACAGCCTAGGGGCCCACACATCCCATTGACTGTCTTCTTGATCCTAAAACACTGTCCTGTTTGAGTCTGTGACTTAATTTCTCTCTTAACTGTCAGACATAGAGCCCTCCCAGATCTGACTCACTTCTCTGCTGCTTTCTAATTCTCATTCCAAAACTTGATTTGGTTTGTCTACTATTCTGGTTTCCTGCTCTGTTTTCTGTGATGTGTGTGAACAGCTCTCAAACCTACCTGAGCACCATAATCACCCAAAAAAGTTTTTAAATTATGGCTTCTGAAGTGTGTACCAGTAGTTTTGATAGACTTGAGTTCGGAGCTAGAAATTTATATTGAAAAGGGTTGCTTTCAGGCATAGCCAAACCAGGAATTCCTCCCCATGTGATATCTTTACCTGAAGCAGGTGTCCATGCCAGTTTTCTCCTAGTTTTTCACTAGGTATGGGAACTTAAAGAATTAGCTATCATTCTGTCATGGCACCTTACTTAGAAACTTTATATTTGAGAATTATAATAAGAAGGCATTCTAATCTCCAGAAAAATGTTGTGTAAGCATTTTTCTGGAGATTAGAAAAATAATTATTTTTAGAATTATATTCCCTATAGAAGTGTTCATTTTACCAGAAAATAAAAACAAAACTATTTAGATTTAATTATTTTTTCTTTTTTATTTCCTTTAATGAAATATAAAACACTTTATGCTTTGGAGTTTACAAGTAAAATTTTCTTTAAAAATCATCATCATACCATATAAACTGTGAGACTACAACGTGTTTATTTCAATGGATATTTTCCTTATTTGAATCAGTTCAGTTCAGTCGCTCAGTCATGTCCAACTCTTTAAAACCCCATGAATTGCAGCACCCCAGGACCCCCTGTCCATCACCAACTCCCGGAGTTCACACAAACTCATGTCCATCGAGTCGGTGATGCCATCCAGCCATCTCGTCTTGTCCCCTTCTCCTCCTGCCCCCAATCCCTCCCAGCATCAGAGTCATTTCCAATGAGTCAATACTTCGCATGAGGTGGCCAAAATATTGGAGTTTCAGCTTTAGCATCAGTCCTTCCAAAAAACACCCAGGATTGATCTCCTTTAGAATGAACTGGTTGGATCTCCTTGCAGTCCAAGTGACTCTCAAGAGTCTTCTCCAACACCACAGGTCAAAAGTATCAATTATTTGGTGCTCAGCTTTCTTCACAGTCCAACTCTCACATCCATACATGACCACTGGAAAAACCATAGCCTGACTAGACAGACCTTTGTTGGCAAAGTAATGTCTCTGCTTTTGAATATGCTATCTAGGCTGGTCATAACTTTTCTCCAAGGAGTAAGCGTCTTTTAATTTCATGGCTGCAATCACAATCTACAGTGATTTTGGAGCCCCCCAAAATAAAGTCTGACACTGTTTCCACTGTTTCCCCATCTATTCGCCATGAAGTGATGGGACCGGATGCCATGATCTTCGTTTTCTGAATGTTGAGCTTTAAATCAACTTTTTCACTCTCCTCTTTCACTTTCATCAAGAGGCTTTTTAGTTTCTCACTTTCTGCCATAAGGGTGGTGTCATCTGCATATCTGAGGTTATTGATATTTCTCCCGGCAATTTTGATTCCAGCTTGTGCTTCTTCCAGCCCAGCTTTTCTCATGATTTATTCTGCATATACGTTGAATAAGCAGGGTGACAATATACAGCCTTGACGTACTCCTTTTCCTATTTGGAACAAATCTGTTGTTCCATGTCCAGTTCTTTTTTTTTTTTTTTTCAGCAGAACACTGGTTATTTATTTAGGACTGGATTGTCTTGGTTATAGGTTATATCTTTCACTTTTTACATTCGATGACAAGCTGTTTTCAAAGAAGTTTATCAGTTTATATTGTCATCAAGAACATGTGAGAATGCATATTTTTTAATATCCTTGCAATCTTTTAATTTTGTCTATTCTGATGAGTGGATAGTTGCATATCATTGTGCTTTATTTATTTATTTATTTTTTTTTTTGGTCCAGTTCTAACTGTTGCTTCCTGACCTGCATACAGATTTCTCAAGAGGCAGGGCAGGTGGTCTGGTATTCCCATCTCTTTCAGAATTTTCCACAGTTTATTGTGATCCACACAGTCAAAGGTTTTGGCATAGTCAATAAAGCAGAAATAGATGTTTTTCTGGAATTCTTTTTCTTTTTCCATGATCCAGTGGATGTTGGCAAGACTGTAGGTGTTGCGAGAGGGCATCAGAGGGCAGACACAATGAAACCATAATCACAGAAAACTAGTCAATCTAATCACATGGACCACAGCCTTATCTAACTCAATGAAACTAAGCCATGCCATGTGGGGCCACCCAAGACGGGTGGGTCATGGTGGAGAGGTCTGATAGAATGTAGTCCACTGGAAAGGGGAATGGCAAACCACTGCAGTATTTTTGCCTTGAGAACCCAATGAACAGTATGAAAAGGCAAAATGATAGGATACTGAAAGAGGAACTCCTCAAGTCGGTAGGTGCCCAATATGCTACTAGAGATCTGTGGAGAAATAACTCCGGAAAGAATGAAGGGATAGAGCCAAAGCAAAAACAATACCCAGCTGTGGATGTGACTGGTGATAGAAGCAAGGTCCAATGCT